>NC_081564.1:51897075-52052428 GCF_022355385.1 Mustela nigripes | reverse complement strand
GAAAGAAAGAAAGAAAGAAAGAAAGAAAGAAAGAAAGAAAGAAAGAAAGAAAGGAGAAAGGGAGGAAGGGAGAGAGAAAAATACTGTGACTATATTCTGTCAGGAACATATATCAGTTACACATACTCCAAGGTATCTACTAACCCAAGCTATCTTCTAGAACATATGGAATAGTATGAGGCCATCTGTATTCTTCTCCAATGATGGAATTTCTATCTTGTGCCTGTCAAAAATAAATGTGAAGGATTAATTCATTGAATCAGGCAAAAACTTAGGAAACAACAAATAGTTCATCTATAAATAAATGAAATTTAAAATGTAAGAAAATAAGTTTAAAATGTAAGAAAACAAAATAATTTCATAGTAGTGAATGGTTGGTCTGATTCTGAGGTGGGAATAACACTTGTTTTATTCTAATCTGTTTTGAGGACAGTAGCCTCATGAATTAGGAAAGAAAAGAGAATAGATAAGAGAGAAAGGGAAGAGATGGAAGGCAGAGAGGCAGGAGTTAAATTACACGGGTCTGGAAGGCTATGGGTAAATTTCAATATTATTCCAAATGCAGTAGGAAGCTGTTGAAGAGTTTTGTTGTGTGTGTGTGTGGTTTTTTTTTTTTTTTTAAGATTTTATCTATTTATTTGAGGTAAAGAGAGAGAGCAGGAGCAGGGGAGCAGAGGGAGAGGGAGAAGCAGTCTCCCCGCTGAGCAGGGAGCTTAATGTGGGACACGATCCCCGGACCCTGGGATCATGACCTAAGCCAAAAACAAATGCTTAACCGACTGAGCCACCCTACTGAAGAGGTTCAAGACAGGAAGTGAAATGGTGTTACTGCCTGTTTAAAAGATCACTTTGTTGTGGGCGGGGCGTAGGAGGTGGGGAC
Source organism: Mustela nigripes (assembly GCF_022355385.1). Lineage (NCBI taxonomy): Eukaryota > Metazoa > Chordata > Mammalia > Carnivora > Mustelidae > Mustela > Mustela nigripes. The sequence continues at coordinate 52,051,548 of NC_081564.1, read as the reverse complement.
AGGGACAGGGTGGACAAGATTATAGGGGAGCAATATTTGAAATAGACAGATTAGGAGAAAAGTGGTTGATTTGGAGCATGTGTGGCAGACAGAAATGACAAAACTTGCTAATGTATCAAATGCTGGGGTGAGAGGGCAGAAGCAAAGGTGACTCCTGGAGTTTTTACTTATTTGGGGGAGTAGGTTGATGCCTTTGCTAAAAGGGAAAATCTGGAAGGGGCAATTTGCATGAAAAATCTGAGTTCACATTAGGACACCTTACATTTGAGGCACCTCATAGGCACGGAAATGGAACTGGCAAATTGGAATTGACAAATTGGCAGCTGGATAGACCAGTCTGGAGTGCAATGGAAGGAATGGATGAGAGCCACATGCTGGAGTCATCAGCATAAAGATGACATGTCAAGCTCTGGCACAAGGTGAGCTCAAGGAGTGCAGATAGAAGAGCCCAGGACCAACCATTGGATACTACAGCTCTGCTTCTTCAGTTGAAGATCCCCGTGGGGGTTTGATTTAAACTGTCTGTAAGGTACCTATGTTCATCTGTGTGCCATGCACTCTTCATGCATAGATGTGTTTACCTGGCAACACTGTCGTTAGCTGTCAAGATAGAAATCACAAAATCTATCTTTTATGATAAAAACCTTATTCACTGATGACCTTTACAAACTCAGGTTAACTTTGTTTCAACTAGATTAAATCACTGAGGTTCTATTTAAAAATGAAAACATCATATTGTTCCAATAATGAAAGCCCATCAGAGCAATAAGACCAAGGCGCACATGGTGAGGGATGGTGGCATTGACAACACAGAAATCTGAGAAATAGCTGATGAAGGCACCGTTATGGGAGTCCCTCAGAATATAACGTTTTCATTGAATACATCTGTCACTATGACGATGCACCCTTAGAGATAGCTGGGCTTAACAAAGTCCATGCTGTCTAATCATTCTCAGATACTCTGTATTTTGGTTTGCAGTAATTAACAGAAGATTCTTCCTTGCTATGTTTCAACTTACCCCATCAAGTCTAATGTCTCCCTCAAAAAGATCCAGTCCCAAATCTAAGAGGGAAGATTAAAAATTCATGTTAGCAAACTGGATTCAAACTCTCCACCTCATAAAAATGTAAAAAAAAAAAAAACTACAAACCTTCATTGATATCAAATATATCTTGATCGAGTCCACCATCTACATCTTTAACTAAAGGAACAACAAAAAAAAAAAACCCACATTGAATATTATGCTTATGAAAAAAAAACAATCTTTATCAATTTCCAAATTTAAAGTAAGTTTCTTTTCCCTCAGAATTTACTAGGTTCTGATTCAATGTACATTGACTGATTGATTTACTGAGAACGGGTTCTGATTCACTATACATTGATTGATTGATTGATTAACTGAGAACCTTCCATGAGCAAGGCTTGGGGCTATAGGGCTTTTGCATATGTGCTCTTGTCCTATCCATGTCCCTTGAATTCCAGATCTCCAGGAGTAAGAAATTGGTCACTCTATATAATATTAAACTTAATTTTAAAGACTAGACTAGATGATTAGATTAAATAGGAAGCAAATGTTTAAATTAAGTCAAACCAGTCCAATCTGCCCAATATATCCCTTGCTAGTAATAAACCTTAGAACTCTCAAGCAGAATTCCTAATTTAAATTTGAATTACTCTTTTAAATTACAAAGGAGTGGATAATAAAGCCAAATCTCTAAGTGTACAATAAAACAGGATGGCCATCAGGTCTTTCTGAGTTTATACAAAATAGCAAAAGTAATAATAGCAAGCATTGATGGTATGCCTTGTGTCAGTTACTGTGTTTGCACTTTCCTATATCACCATTTATTTTCTGCTGAGTATGTGGAATCTTGGAACAGGAACAATAAAACATTTCTCAATAATCAAAAGAAGGCAGTGTTTGATTAAAGTTCAAAGCAATTATAAAATTATGCATATGCAATTATGCATTGTGCTTCTCATTAAATGTGTCTTGAGTTTTCTGTACTGTTTTTCTATTATCCGTATAACTTTCTTTTACTATGACTTAGAGCAAAAACTCAAAATAGACTCACCAAAGTTGTCTTGAGTTGGCTGAGAAACAAACACATAAAAAAAGGCATTATTATGACACCCATGACATAAATTACCTTCTTCCAATTTATATCTAGCAATTTGTGGAGGTTTTTTTCATTAATATTATGGATTTCTTTCTGGCTTATATCCAAGATAGTTAATTTGGAGTCTAAAATAACTTTTTGAGGAAAGGGTCATCTTATTTCATATAAAAAAATGAAACTGCCTGTGATATTAATTTGAAGGTGAAAGAGACAAGAAACTCACTTCACAGATTGAAAAGAAGACAGAACATAAGACTCTGTCCCTCAGATAAGCTTTCACCTTAAACATGATTCTCCAGAGGTTTCATGGAGCAATGTTTGAAAAACTTAATAATTTATCCCCATCATTGAAATATTTTTTGTACTCTTTTTTTAAATTTATTTTTTATTTATTTTCAGCGTAACAGTATTCATTATTTTTGCACCACACCAGTGCTCCATGCAATCCGTGCCCTCTATAATACCCACCACCTGGTACCCTAACCTCCCATCCCCCGCCGCTTCAAACCCCTCAGATTGTTTTTCAGAGTCCATCATTGAAATATTATTGTAATTTATAACAATACCTTCTAAAGAAATCTTATGAAAGACTTCATTAATCATGTTTTACTTTCACATTTTTCCCAAGACTCTGCTTTCAAAGACAATACCAAATGTTTAAGGAAAAAAAATCAGTGGCTATACTTTGCAATTAAAAAAAAAAAAAAAAAACCTTAAAAAAAACTTCTGAAAATAAGTTCTACAAGTGACCACATGAAAACCCAGAATACATGCTTAGTAGAAGAACTTACGTAAACCTGAAAAATGTCTTAGTGGAGTCTAGTGAAAAAGTTCATGGCACTGGCAGGAAGTAGGTTTGGGTTATATTCCGGGTTCTGCCAACTCAGAGCAAGTCAGTTCACCCTCCCGAAACTCAGACTCTCTATAAAACAGGTTAATATGGCTTACATATTCTAACACCAGAATCCTATGGACTGTTTTGCAAGCAGTGGAAATGAACTGACTGGTTAGTTTACCCTTCTTTTTGATATTAAGAAGGGCCTTATTTGTCTCACATGTTAGTCACACATAGGCACACTCACAGAGGAACACCAATACACCTACTCGAAAAGTGTGCATAAGTGAAATTTTAATGTGTCTTAAATGGTATCTCTTGTTCTCGATGCTGTAGATGCCATTTACAGAATATCAACTCAATATAATCACTTATTTGTAAATCACAACTAAAGCTTTTCCCCTAGGCATTTGAAACTTCATTTAAAACCCTGAGTTGGTCTGTACAAACTACCTGTCACTGTAGCAAGATGGGTTGAAACTGACAAAGAAACAGAAGAGAAACCCCACGCTACAAAACCAAGTGTTTGCTTTGCCGGTGACATTTGTCATTCACTCCGTTCGAGTCTCACGTCACCATAATAACAGCAATATGCATTTCACTCAGCAGTAAAAACAGAATGGCTGTCACATTTCACATTTTCCACATTATCAAAAGAAAATTTGTTACGTAAAAATGAAACTGAAAGAAATGTGTAACTTTATGTCAATATTTCTGACTCTTTCTCTCTTGGGGGGGCTTCTCACTCCCTATGACCCTGCTTGCTCCTGCTGGCCCCAGAGAAACACTCATTTCATTACGGTTTTGAAATTCTTAAAAAACAAGAAATGAACAAGCAGGCCATTGGCCCCCAGTTTTTCTAATCGCTTTCCAAACATCATTTCCTTACCAAGCCAGGAACCATGAGCAGAACAGCAGAGAGCAGAAAGCAAGGCAGGTACCATGAATCCATGTTATCACCTCCAGTCAAAGCCGCAAACTGGGAAAGTCATAATATCAGTTACTTTTTAAAAGGCAAACATCATAACTTCTAGCCTTTGATCTCAATGATCCATCTTGCAGGTCAGCTCACCGTGGTAGGAGTACCTACAATCAAAGTGTTAAAGTCCAGTATCCTGAATACAGCCCTGAGAGGAATTGGTTGGCCTTTTTTTTTTTAAGGTGAATATTCAGTATCCAAGTACCTGGCGGACACCTGATATTGAAGTAAGTTCTCTAATATATACAGACTTGCCCCCAGGATTATTAACGGCCACTCAGGCAAAAGAAAATACCAGATTAATTTTTAATCTCAATCTTTCAAATAGTAACATTTTTAAAAAATATTTCATTTATTTATTTGAGAGCGAGAAACAGACGCAAGCAAGCAGGGAGGGTGGGTGGCAAGGGCAGATGGAGAGGGAGAAGCAGGCTCGATCCCAGGGTCTTGATCCCAGGACTCAGATCACAACCTGAGCCACAAACAGTAACGTTTGTGAAGCTCCTCCTGTTCATCGAACCCTGTGCTACTTCCATATACACAGTTGTGACCATGGCTCTTTATCATTCATTCATTTAATCAAAAATTCATTGAGTTACAAAATCCACTTATGTGCTAGAAATCTAACCTATTTGATAATTAACTACAAAGTAGCAAAACAGCATGCCTTGCTCCTGAAAATTCCCAACAAGCAAATTCAAGGGGTTGGGTAAAAGGCTAGGAATGGCGGTCACCTGTTTCCTGATAAACAAATGTTCCCAACCTATCCCTCGATTCTTTCTCTTTTTCCTTCTTTTCTTTGGATAACTTCTCTTTAAAGACAACTTACTCTCCATGGTCCCATGATTCCCCTCTCAACTTAAGGGCGATGCAGTATTATGGTTTTGGGTCACCAGTTTTTCCCTCAGCATTTCCTTCCCCACCCAGGACTGGTCCTCACCCCACTCTGCGCTAATAGAAAGGCTATGGAGAGATGTGCGGTATAGACCAAGGACTTGAAAGGATGCTCTTTGTGAATCCAAGCAAGTCATTCCCCCCTCCGGGAGTAGAACAAGTGTTCAAAGGGAAAGTTAAAAATGGTAGGAAGGATCAATTCCTCACTGGCTCCCTGGGATCCCGCAGATAGTTCTCTGGAATCCAAATCAAATGTTCCCGGCTAGAGCTACCAGGAGACAAGAACAAAGAACTCTACAAGGAAAGCAAGAACTCCACAAAGGAAAGCATGCCTTCTGAGGAGGAGAATAACTCCTTTGAGACAAGAGTAGCATGGAAGTATCAGAGAAGCCACCAGGTTTAAAAGGCCATGTGGATAAGAATAAGAATGTCTCCGTAGTGGGCTGCATAGAAGGACAACCAGGCACTGGACAGACCGATGGATGTTTCAGAGGAAGTCTGTGAGGACAGGTGCCATCAGGACCGGATGGCGGGCCTTGGCCTACTTAGCTTAGGCACAAACCCAAGGTTAAAAGATAGGAATCCTCAGTGGGCTGCAACTAAATTTCTCCCATGTATATGGATGGGGATTCAAACTAATAATTACAGTTACAGAAAAATAATGAGATTTATTATATACATCTGCTTTTGTGAGCTGTGTGTCACGGAGACATCTAACCGCAAGCTATGTGTTGGAGTAGATAGCTTATATTTGAAGTTAGGGAATTGAAAATAGGGAGGTAGGAAGCAGTCATCCCCAGGACTGCTGTAATCTGTCTTGAACTCTCCTAGTACAGCATAAGGACAGCCTCACAAGGACTCTCATGGACAGGCACAGGGGCGTGGCTGAAATCCAACTCCAGAAATGTGTTTTGACTACAATTAATGGATGTCTTTTATATTTCGTTCTTTCTGAAATTTTCAATAAAGCTCTTTAATGCAGAATCTACATGTGGTACGTTTAACATACCTCCAACTCCCCTCACTAGTATCCCAGGAAACTGTGTCTGCCTCTGGTTGTTGGTCCTCTTCAGGTCTTCATTTCTCCCAGTGAGTATCATGAACGGTGCTTGAGATTCTGGCCTCATGGATTGCTCTGGAACCATCAGGAAAGTACATTTCTCTCCGGAAATCGATTCTCAAAATCCCCATGGAATACAAGAAAGTTCTAGACCTGAGGGTAGCAGATCCTGACCATAAAAAGCTTTCTGACAGGAAAAGTACAGAGGCTAAAAGACAAGATCCAAAAGACTTCCTATCTCTTCTCTTACAATGTTCATTTTCTTCACTAGTTCTTCATCCAGAAATAACAGAAGATTTTTGTACATTATTTCATGTGTTTCCCAAGGGCAGCCCTTTACAAAATCTTATCAACACATCTATAACCTATTAGGGAGGTGCGTATACTTGAATTTAAATGAAATTAAATGGATCTAGGAAAAAGAAAGAGAATGGGGAGTGTGATGACCAAAGGAGTCCCAGGCAGCTGGAAGAACACAAATTCATTAGGGGTCCAGCTAATTAAAGAGCAAAAGAGCTCATAAGACATCTGTACCCCTGCAACTGAGCAGAATAAATCACATCCTTCTAAGTCCCTCCCCAACTACCATCTCTTACCCCATTTTTCCAAACTGTGGTATGTTATTGCATTAGCCAGAGTTCTCCAGAGAAGCAGAACAAATAGCATCTGTATATAGATAGAGAAATTCATTTAAGGAATTGGCTCACATAATTTTGAAAGCTGGCAAGTCCGAGATCTATCTGCAGGGTGGGCTGGCGGGCTGGAGACCCAGAGCAAAGGTGGTGTTGCAGCTTGAGTCCAAAGGCAGTCTGCTGGCAGAATTATGTCTTCTTCTGGAAACCTTGGTCTTTTGTCTCCTAAGGCCTGAAACTTATTAGATGAGGCCCACCCACATAAATAAAGGAAATCTGCTTTATTCAATATCTGCTGACTTAAATGCTAGCATCATCTAGAAAAGATCTTAACAGTAACATTTAGACTAGTCAAATCTCTGGATATGGTAGCCTCTCCAAGTTGATACAGAAGAAGGAACCATAAGTTCCCTTTTTGCTTCTCTTTTATTTGCCAGACTCTTCACCATCACCTGTTTATGGAACAGCTATTGGTTACACTAAAGGTCGCTGTTATTGCCACTGGATACAGTTGGCTCAACTGTCAGCCACACCCTGGGCTGAAGACAAAGATGCTATGTCTTATAGTTCATGGTGAGCGTGAGTAACAATACAGTAACAATACAGTCATGTCTGTGATACCCGGAAGTCGTCAGAGGACCAGGAGTGGCCCTCCTGATTTCACAAAGCCACTTAACGGAGGCAGGGAGGAGCAAACAACTCTGTTCCTACACAACATGATCCTACTTTAAACCCCTAGACTGCGTAGGGGTTTTTGCTTTGTTTTAAGTAATTTGCATACCCATTGTGGGGCTTGAACTCACAACCCTGAGATCAAGAGTTACACGCTCTACCGACTGAGCCAGCCAGGCTCCCCCATGCACAGGCTTTATCCAGGGAGCTCTGAGGCTGAGAGCTAGCCCACAGACAGTGGCTAGGGCGAGGGGGCCAGAATTGCAGCAGGATGATGAGCTAACAGCTTCCTCCCACCACCACTAAAAGATCACCAGGTGGCCTGAAAAGTTGGGCAACCTCTAGCTCAGATGGCTTAGGGTCATGGAAATTCATGCCAAGCTCGAACAGGTCTCAAATGGGCATCCACGGGCTCTGCGATGGATAGGCGACATGTGAGGCTGCTCCCGAAGTCATACCTATGTGCCTGCTTCCCTGGACTGCTCAAGAATTTTAACTCCCTCAAACTCAAATCTAGGTGTCTGCCCATAGCTCAGGACTGCAAAGGGTTTCCTCACTTTTTCTATGCTGTGGTTGCACTTAAATATGGCACTCATTGCCCAGGATTATAGTTTTTCCCTTAGAAATTTGTCTCTCCTCTAAGTAGCCACCTAGATGTGGTATCACTGAACTGTGTAGTCCTCACACTGAACAGGCGCTTGGTACACATTCATGGAAAGAAACGGACGGGACTGTTGAAAATCCGTGTCTACCTATGGATTGTTTTTATAGCCTACCTCATCACCTCTAGGCACATAAAATTTTTTTATTGGCAGAGAAGCCAATGAAATCACCCCCATGTTTTCAACCTGCATATTGCTGTCCAAGAAGAATACAGGTATCCCCCACTTTTTGAAAGTTCCCTTTACACTACTTCATTTACACAAAAGACCAACATGAGTACCTGTTTTCACTAAAGGAAAGAAATCCGAAGAGGTCTTTGCTTTTATGAAAAGTGCTGAAAAGCAAAAATAGCATTTAGTGCTGGTCGTGCAGCAAACCTTACAAGGCAGCAGGCCCCCGGATCAGCTCGAGGGGCCCCACCAAGCTCCTTCCCCAGGAACTGACCTCGCTTCTCTGCATCCAACTGCCAGAGCTCTGAATTGTTGCCTGTGAGCATCTGTGCTTTATCTCCATTTATTTGGTGCATCCCTTAGTCAGATATGTACTAAGCATCCAGAAAAACCAAAGAGAGAAATGCCTGGGTGACTTACCAGAAAAGCCAAAGAGAGGGATGCCTGGGTGGCTCAGTCAGTTAAGCGTCTGCTTTCAGCTCAGGTCATGATCCCGGGGTCATGGGATGGAGTCCTGACACCCGGCTCCCTGCTCAGCCTGGAGCCTGCTTCTCCCTCTACCTGCTACTCCCCTTGCTTGCATGCACGCCCTCTCTCTGATAAATAATTAAGTAAAATCTTAAAACACAATTAAAAGAAAAGCTGGAGAGAGGTTATATTTTGGGGCCTGGAAATGCTTGAAACTTTTTCCATCTAAATGAACAGTAATTACTTCTTCGCTTTACATCATTTTGGTTGATGAGAGATTTCGTAGGAATGCTCTGTTTGGGTAGTGGGGACACTTGCATCTCCCCCAGGAAGTCATGCAAGGCTTTGTCGCGATACATTATTAGCCGTTTCCCCACGTACACATCACGGCTTCACGATTTGGTTGGCCAAGTCATACCGATATACAAAGTGACGAAGAAGTACTCCAAAGGGTCAGTTAAGGGGATTCTGTGACAGGCCTCCTATACGTAATCACCAAGATTCAATCCATCTGCTTTAACAACTCGGCGGTGGTACCTTCTTTGTGCGTAAAACGACACAACATCCAGCTTGTTTCCCACTGCACCAGCTCTGAGTTTTTGTTCGGTTTGGTTTTACTGCGAATGCCAGCAGAGAAAAGCTACCCAGACATGTGCTAAAATGACAGATACTTTCCAAGGACTGTGTTAAGTGACACTACCTCCAGGGCGACAGAAAATGCAAAGGGAACACAGGGTCTCACAGAGAGCACTTGCTGGGGCTTTGGAGGATGAACCCACAGGGGTTCCTATGGCCCGGGGTCAGGGGTGGTCAGCAGGGAAACATTCCCTGCATGTGACGGGAGGAGATTGGCTGGACAGAAGCAAAGCAAAAAAAAAATTTTTTTAAGAGAAAGAGCCTTCTTTCTTCTTTCTGTGTTTTGGGTCCAAGCTTTTACCCCACCATAACAGTCAGCCCAGGCCACTTTAACCACAAAACTTATTGAGAAAGAAAAGATGGAATGTGTGATCGATTTCACCTTGGTCTCCGGTGAATAGGAAAGACTTCCATGCATCCCGCGGAACATGTTTCTCTCCTCTCCCTTCCGGCCATGTGTACCTTCCTTCAGGTATCACCAAACTGATTGCCTTGAAATCCCTGTTAACAGCGAAAAGTGATTAAGGACCCACAAAGAAATTTTACTATTTTATCTATCAATATGGACTTTATTAGAAATTAACACTGGAGGGCGCCTGGGTGGCTCAGTGGGTTAAACCACTGCCTTCGGCTCAGGTCGTGATCTCAGGGTCCTGGGATCAAGTCCCGCATCCGGCTCTCTGCTCGGCAGGGAGCCTGCTTCCCTCTCTCTGCCTGCCTCTCTGCCTACTTGTGATCTCTGTCAAATAAATAAATAAAATATTTTTTTAAAAAAAGAAGGAAAGAAAGAAAGAAAGAAAGAAAGAAAGAAAGAAAGAAAGAAAGAAAGAAAGAAAAAGAAATTAACACTGGAAAATTTTTGAGATATTTATTAATTCATTAAATAATGTTAACCCTACTATACGTTTACGTAAATAATATCTTTTAATGGAAAGTAAGAACATATTTTAAAAAATAGTGGGAAGAGTGGCATTGCTTTACATTTTGACAAATCTCTTAACGTCTGGCTTCTCAGTTGGATTCTCAGATCTTCTGCATTCAACCCATTGCGATATGTTGTCACGATTAAAGCATATGAAGAAAATTCAGCTTCAAACAGAAACGTAGTAGAAAAGAAGAGCATTTTAATAGCATTTTTAGATCATTGTGGCTGTTAAATCCTGCACCCAAATTCTACAAGCTGCAGTTTCCTTTTTTTTTTTTTTTTTTTAAGATTTTATTTATTTACTTGAGAGAGAGCATGAACGAGGAGAAGTCAGAGAGAGAAGCAGACTCCCCATGGAGCTGGGAGTCCAATGCGGGACTCGATCCCGGGACTCCAGGATCATGACCTGAGCCGAAGGCAGTCGTCCAACCAACTGAGCCACCCAGGCGTCCCCAAGTGGCAGTTTCTTAAATTGCATCAGTGGGGGCGCCTGGGTGGCTCAGGCGGCTGGGTATCCCAACTCTTGATTTCAGCTCAGGTTGGGATCTTAAGGTCATGAGATCAAGCCCCATGTCAGTCTCTGCTCTCAACTTAGAGTCTGCTGGAGATGCCCTCCCCTTGCTTGTGCTAAATAAATAAATAAAATCTTTTTTAAAAAATTATAATGGTGAACTTTTCATACTCTGTTATATTAAAATCCATTGGTCTGGACTTGCTTTTTTTTTTTTAAGATTTTATTTATTTATTTGAATGAGAAGGAGAGAGAGAGAAAGAGAGTGAGAGAGATCACAGAAATAGCGGAGAGGGTCAGAGAGAGAAGCAGACTCCATGCTGAGCCGGGACCCTGACATGGGACTCAATCCCAGGACCCCAGCATCATGACCCAAGACAAAGGCAGAAGCTTAACCAACTAAGCCACCCAGGTGCCCTTTTGCTCTTTGAGTGGATCATTTTCCTATGCATGATTTGTAACAGTGTTTGTCTTTTTGAAAATCTAGATCTTGCAAGTGTTAACACATTTTATATCCCTTATCAGAGAAATCTTCTGGTTAATGTCACCACCAATCTCGTCAGAGAAGTTAAGTTTATAAGTGTTTAGGAAACTATCAAAGACACAACAGCAGACATAGGTTTTCCAAAATTCTTCCTCTTGAAATCTCTGGTTTTATCATTGGCAATAAATACTGTCAGTTGGTTTCCTTGATAGTTTCAGCTCACCCCATTCATTTTCAAGAAAATTTCTGTGAAATACCGAATAACCATAGTTTGTCTATCAGTTGTTCCTCAAGCGAATATGGTGTTCTGTGAAAAGGCGGCCGGTGCAGGTCACACCTCAAGCAATCACACAAATGCTTTCCTCAAGACAAAGACCATATTTTGGAATGCAGCAGAAGCACTCTGTGTGTATTTCCCATTTTGTCATGCAGAATATTAAAAATATGTGCACTCGAGGGCCTAGATTTAATAAAATTAATTTTTTATAGCTTCATTGGGATGTTTTAAAGTGAGCCCATGGTTGTTTTTCCTGCAAAGGCATGATACTGAACAATACAGTGGCTGCTCCTGCCCTTGCTTCTGCAATTGTCAACAGAGGGGAAAAAAAAAAAGGGCCCAAATGTCAGTATTATTATGAAAATAGTTTTGGCCTGTGGATCCCTGTAAGAGTCTCAGGGACATTTCAGAATCCTGTTGACCACACTTGGAAAACTGTTGCCTTGGAGGGGAACGTAGAACGAGACCCAGAAAGCCTGGTGTTTGAGCCCTTAGATAAGAAGTTCAGCACTAAGGAGCACCAGGCTGGCTGAGCGAGAAGAACATGTGACTCTTGACCCCAGGGTCATGAGTTTGAGCCCCAGGTTGGGTGGAGAGATTACTAAAAAAATAATAACAATAATAATAATAATAATAAGATTAAAAAAAGAAGCTCAGCAATTTAACAGCTACCTGAACATGAGTAAGTTAAACTCCCTGGGTCTTAACTTTCTTATGTGTAAAAGAATTTTTTTAAGAGGGCATGATCAGCACTTTAAGAATTATATATGTAAAGTGAGTGCCTAGAATACAGACCAAAGTAGAATATGGACCAGAGATATGTGGGTAAGTGAGTTAGTTCATGAACAAAGGACATCATTGGAGAAAACTCAAGTATACCTTAATTAACATATGCATTCCAAAATATTTATAGAGAGCCACAACCAGCCTCTGTGTTCCGTGGACACACAGAAACAAGTGGCATGATCCCGGCTCCTAAATAGTTTATAGGGGCATTTACATCAACTTGGTATTTAAATCAACTATAAGGACTCAACCTGATCAGTGTTATAAGAAAGGTATGTGCCAAGTACCAAGGTCAAGCAGTGAAATACTTGCTCATAGACTACATATGGATACAGGAAACCAATTGAAACAGGAAGATGGACTCTAGGGCTAGTCCATGTGGAGAAGATGACAGACAGCCCGGTTTTTGGCCAGTTTACTGGTCACCAAGCCACTTGATAAGCTAACAGGGAGGGGGGAGCCCCATCGCTCTGAACTACAGACTAGACTCTTGAATGGGAAAGACAGTCCTAGCAATAGCGTCACAAGCACAGACGGGATTTCCAGATCCCTGCCATGGTGATGAGATTCCTCACACATACATTGTGGGAACCTCTGGAGATAGATGAACAGTGCTCAGCACAGCTGTGACCAGGACCTTGTGCTTTGACAGGTGCTGGTGTGAGTTCTGGGCCCTGAAGCTGTTGACTTTGCTCTCTACGGCCAGAAGGGCAAGGTGTGTATGGAGTAGGCGATACATGATTCATTGCCATTTGGGTAAGAATAAAAGGGAAAGAAAAACATCACTTCAAGAGTCATAATTCAAGTATCATAATTGAAGCCACTTGTCAGTGTTTCCATGGAGTTGGCTATCCGGATGAGAGTTCTGAGGGGTTAAGCCTCAGCCTAGAACATGAAAGAACAAAGCCTCACAGACACAGCAGATTAAGTCATTGCTGTTTTCTGACAAAGCAAACAGGAAGTACAGGCGGCTGTTCCATCTTCATCTGAGAGAGGAGAGAGGAAAAAGAGAGATAATGTGCAATCATGGAAACGAGTGTCATTTACGTGTGGGCTGGGGGATTTCACTGCCAAGCATTAGACATTCAGGACTGAGGACCAGGAGCCAAAAATAGCCCACATATTTCACAAATTAGGCCTAAAACCAGGCCTGCATAGTGGAGTGACTTGATTTGCTTTAATAATCCTAGAGGATGTTTCAATCGTAGGTAATACTTCGTACTAATGTAGATATTTCCCTGAATGAGGTTATGAACGAGGGAGGTAAGTTACACATTCTTATCTTTACATCATGATATCATTACTAATTGTATGGTTAAATGTTTGGATGGATGGATGGATGGATGGGTGAGTGGGAAGGTGCATTAGTGGTCGTCTGGTGTGAAATGTGAACTTTAGAGCTAAAGATGAAATAAATTCTAGGAAGAAATTAAAAACTTCTAAGGTAGGATACCTCAGGAGAGCTGTCTGGGGATCATTTACCCAAAGAAGCAAGAGTACAATTTGGAGTCCTAGCTCTGGCCTTGAACTAGAGATTAGAAATCACTTTGAACATTTCAAATACTCAAAGATATTTAACCTTTGTCTAACTGATACTACATCAAGGGAGTTAGAGACTCAGCCCCAGAATCTGTCAGGCTTGAGAGTCACTGGGTGTCTATAATCCTCCGACATAATAATTCATGTTGGTAGAGAACCCTTTGCCCTCCATTGATCCTAACTTGATGTCCACACTCATGGGTAGAATTCAGGAGTTCTGTGAATCTGATGTGGAAATTAATGACATAAAACAATTACATCTCAAACTCATTAACCTTTCATTAAAATGTAACATTTCTCTTCATTGCAAAATAAGCAACACACTCAAGTAGTAGTACTCGTACCTGACTGTCACCAAAAAATTAAACAAAACAAAAAATTAAACAAATATTTTCATATCAGATCATAATAAGTGCTGATCTCTCCGAATGTTGTGTGTAACTCATTGCTGCTCTGAGGGATGGTAGTTATTCGTCCCACAGCTAGGTCTTGTCATTACTATATTAACAAACACATATATTATTATATCACAAACATTCTTTTTGGTAACTATATTTCAATATAATGTGGGTTTTTTGGTAAACTTCTGTAATTTATTTTATGCATTTAAAACAATATCCTGAGAAGGGATCCCTGAGCTTCATCAGACTAACAAAGGCATGCGTGGCCCAAAAATGTCAGGGGGACAACAGCATGGATGGCTCTAGAGGTGTAATGCTCAGTGAAATAGATCAGTGAGAGAAAGACAAATGCCATATGATTTCACTCATATGTGGAATTGAATAAATAAAACCAATGAAGAAAGGAAAAAAAAAAGACAAACCAAGAAGCACACTCTCAACTTCAGAGAACTGCTGGTTACCAGAGGGGAGGTGGGGGTGGGGGGAGAAACAGGTGATGGGAATTAGGGAGGGCACTTGTTGCCGTGAGTACCAGGCGATATATGGAATTTTAAATCACTATACCTAAAACCAATATAGCACTGTATGTTAATTATGTTGGAGTTAAAATTTAAAACAATAAAAATGAAAAAAAAAAAAAAAGCTAAGGTGAGAGCTGCCTCTTTCCTTTGTACCTTTTCTTCCCTGTCTGGACATCACGCTGAATTCTCACGAAGGGATAGGCAGTGTTTTCATGACATTTCCAGGAAGCAGCTCAAACCCTCAAGCCTGAGGACTGTAAGCAAGCTGTTTTATCCATTAGGCACCATAGAAACGGGGCCTAGGGCCAATGAGCTTGAACAATGCCGTCTACAAAACCGCTTAAGACAGACCTAGGGGGAACATTTTTTGCTCTAAACTAAAAATAAAGCTACAGATGTGAAATTAATAAATGCCTAATTAAATGTACCAAATCGCGTATGTGAAATTCATCTGTCATTGCATTTAATATGCATAAATATTTTTGCATTTGAAAAAATTTGCAGATCAGATTTTCTCACTTTATAAGAAACCGCAAGTAAACATGATTAGGAAGAAAAGCAATCAAAAACTGAAGTTATATAAATATTTTCAGAAGCAGAATTTTATAAATACACCCACTATTTTATAGGGGCAAAAACGATACTTGAGTAATGGAGGACGTCGGTACATTCAGTACATTTTAGTTTGTTTGAAAGGATGTGTGGTGAGGCTTCAAAGAAGAGAATGGACCCAGGCCTTCAAAGGTCTCAAAACCGCGCTGGCTTGAAATGGCCAACTTGTCTTCTTGGCCCTCAAGAAGAGCATATCGTCTCAGAACCTGGGCGTCCAGAGGACTCCGACCCTTGCCGTCTCCCAGACACGAAATTGCAAGGCTTCCCAATCCTTCCGGCACTCTTCCATGCCCCTCACTGCTGGCCTCACTCCCTTTCCATGGCATTTCACCTTCTCAGAAAAGTAAGAGCGTTCCGGCCACTTGTATTTGTTTTGGTGGAGATGCCCAGGAATCCGACACAGAGCCTCGTGTACATGAGCCCCAGCACTCCCGAACTCCTTCAGGGTTTTTCAAATGGCATTTCAGGTGCACTGGGACCTCAGCTGGGCTCTCCTCCGCGCAGCTCTCTGACCCTCTCACAGGGAGAGCCTGGCCCTCCACGAGTCAGAATTCTCTTGGGTCACTTATCTTGGCTTTTCCTCTTTCCATCAGAAATGCTCTGTCTGGTTTCCTGCAGAAGCACTGGACAAGCCCTTTGTCAAGTGGAGGAGAAACTGTCCTCCATCTGGATGTCATCACGCACCCAGCTGTGGTAGGCGGTCGAGTTGGCTGGGCCGTCTCTAGAGATGAAAAGGAGAAAGATAATCGAGGTTGTAGACGTGTCTGCTTGTCCATGCCCAGGACGTCTGTAAGAAACACACGAGAAGATGCCAGTAAGATTCAGCTCTGAAGAAAGGAATCGAAACCTGGGGGCCTTTTGTGTTTAACGGTGGACCTTGTAGTCAGCTGGACTAAGCATTTGCTCAGGGCCATAAAAAAGAAGAAAAACATTTGAAAAGGACATTTGAAAATTTGCTATGTGTATTTGAAAGCACTAAAGAAGTCAAGGAAAATTCAGAACATTAGTGTTCTTTCTTATGCTTCATTGTAAGGTGAGTGTAAACAAAAAATTGTCCCAAACCAGGACTTGGGAAAAACTTCCTCCTGGGAAGAAGTTAGCACTCCTGATAAAACGCAGAGGCCATTTGCTGATGAAGGTTAGTGGGATCAAGATCTGTCCCGGAGAATCCAGGATTCTCTACCCATCCACTGGAAAATCAGGGGTCTTTTTTTTTAAAGATTTTATTTATTTATTTGACAGAGATCACCAGCAGGCAGAGAGAGAGAGGAGAAAACGGGCTCCCCGCAGAGCAGAGAGCCCGAGGCGGGCCTTGATCCCAGGACCCTGGGATCATGACCTGACCAGGCTTTAACCCACTGAGCCACCCAGGTGCCCCATCAGGTGTCTTTTTACCAAAGTTTTTTTTTTTTTTATTGATGTATCTGATCTTATGATGGTGATAAAAATGTTCTCTTCTTCTATAAAATACCCCTACTAAGAATAAATCTTTGAATTAGCCTCCTATACACCCCTTGCTTTGACTGCAAGAATGCCATAAAACTTTGATATCTGCTCATGACTAAGTTGTCTAAAAAATCTGTCTTCAACGGTATTGTTTTTATTTTAAGATAAAGGGGCGGGCATTATGATCTTTCCCAGGTTTAAGATATTTAAGATTGTTGGCTTCTGCCGAGTTGAATTGTTTTATAGTTACAAACAACCTATGTAGATTAATTCTTCTAAAGATTGTAGGCAGAAGAATTCTGTTTTAATTACATTTCCACATAGACTGTTAAGGCACAATACTGCTAAAGTATAATTTTCAAGAAAGTAAAAGTATGACTGCCATGTGAATATAAATGCAAACATGTCTGAGATTTTATTCACTTAATTACTAAAGTACCAGTACAATTAATTACTAAGAACCAGTTTCAAGAAGAATTTGAGGGACAGTCATTTATAGAAGCAATCAGGAATGTTGAAATAAATATTGTTAATAGTTGGGAAGCTGGTTAATCTTACAAAGGAAAGGGATGTATAGTACTTGGGTTATCTTTTTTTTTTTTTTAAGATTTTATTTATTTATTTGTCAGAGAGAGAGAGAGAGAGAGAACAACCAGGGGGAGCTGCAGGGAGAGGGAGAAGCAGGCTCCCCAATGAGCAGGGAGCCCGATACAGAACTCAGTCCCAGAACCCTGGGATCATGACCCAAGCCGAAGGCAGATAGATGCTTAACCAACTGAGCCATGCAGGCATCCCTGGGGTTCTCTTTCTATAGGGCAGAAGTCTGTTATAACTCTCCTGGACAGAAGCATTTGCACATCTATTGACAAGAAGCATGTCAATGATTGTTTGCGTGACTCCCAGTTTTCTGTCACTTGAATTTTGCCTTGGTTAATAGGAGACAATCAAAGGTATACACACCCTACAAAATCAGTTAATGTTCTCTTGACTGTGCCCAGCACTCTGACAAAAGATAACCCCATAATTTTTTTTTTAACCAAGTCCCAAGTCTCAAATCACTTTCCCTGCCAAGAAACCATTTTATCAACAATCGCACCCTATCAAAAACCAAAGTATAGAACAAATTAGTGAGGGGTGGGGACTATGAGAATTATAGCTGAACAATTGCTGGCTCCTCTGCTTTTCCCTCGTCCAGACTTTATCACAACCACCAAAAATGCTTTCTAAAATGATTGATAGTTACACTACAATTTCACTCTAAATCCTGTTTTTCAAAGAGGGAGAAACTGAAAAAAAAAATTCTTAAACTCAACTGGGAAAATAAATATCTGGAAATAATCAAGAAAAAAATGTTTTAAACATTTTATTTATTATTTGAGAGAGAGAGAAAACACAAAAGAGGGGAGGGCAAAGGGACACACAGGCTCCCCACGTAGTAAGGACCCGGAGGGGCTCGATTGCAGGACCCCAAGATCATGACCTGAGCTGAAGGCAGATGCTTAAGTGACTGATCCACCCAGGTGCCCCAAGAAAATTTTGAAAATTAATTGGGAGAAAGGGATGGGTGTCAGTGGTGATGCAGGAAAAAAATAAAAAGGCTTGCTTTCCCTAATGTTAGATATTAAAAGTCATTTGAAATTTATAGTAACAAAAACAGGAATAGATTAATAAAAATTTAAATCCCCAAGCCAGACCCAAGTTTAAGAATATGCTGGATGTTGGGGCGCCTGGGTGGCTCAGTGGGGTAAGCCTCTGCCTTCATCTCAGGTCTTGATCTTGGGGTCCTGGGATCGAACCTGGCATTAGGCTCTCTGCTCAGCAGGGAGCCTGTTTCTCCCTCTCTCTCTGCCTGCCTCTCTGCTTACTTGTGATCTCTCTCTGTAAGAAAAAAAAAAAAAGAATATGCTGGATGTGACATTTAAAATCAGTGGACAAATAAATGATGGTTATCAATAGAAGATATTGAGATAAACTGATACACAGTTGCTCAAAAATTTATTTTTATTTTTATTTTTTTTTAAGATTTTATTTATTTATTTGACAAAGAGAGATCACAAGTAGGCAGAGAGGCAAGCAGAGAGAGAGAGAGGAGGAAGCAGGCTCCCTGTTGAGCAGAGAGCCTGATGTGGGACTCGATCCCAGGACCCTGAGATTATGATCTGAGCTGAAGGCAGTGGCTTAACCCACTGAGCCACCCAGGCACCTTAAGATTGTTTTTTTAAGTTCTCTCTATACCTGATATGGGACTTGAACCCACAACTCCCAGATGAAGAGTTATACTCTCTATTGACTGAAAAAAAAATTTTTTTAATTACTGAAGCATCAGCCAGAATTAGCTCATTGGGGATAGGGGAGAGAGCTCTGATATTTTAGACAGAAGGCAACCAAAGCAAAGGAATTACAGTACAAACAAGGATAAAACAGTGGGTCCAGATGGAAAGCTTAATGCCCAACAGAGAGTGGTGAGCTGAGCTGAGCAGAGCAGAGTGGTAGGAACCAGCCACGTCCGTGTGGAGGTTCTGTGAAAAACAGACTTGAACTTGGTCTTCAAGTGGGTGCAAAGCCTGGACATCTTCTAAGCAGGAAATTGTCATGATCAGGCTTTCATTTTGGATAGATTACTTTGCTCTCTATTCAGAGGATAGGTTCAAAAAGGTTCAGAAAAACCATTTTGGATATAGTTGCATAAGGAGAAGTTTCCAGAAATATCTAGGAGTGGGAGCCAGATCATAAATGTTTAAGGGAGGAATAGATGGAAAAGAAATGGAAGTCGTCAGCACAATCTTCAAGTTTGAGAATTTGGAATGTGAGAAAAAGCAGAAAGGTAGGGAGTGACGTACAGGAGCAGCAGGTTCTAACAAAGGTTTTAAGGAAAGAGAAAGACCGTGCATGTTGGCAGCAAGTCTGGCGTAATGGTGGGAAGCGGGGCAAACCGGAAAGACCTGGGAGAGAAAGGTCAGGGGAGCTGTGGGGGAGCCATCTGTCCAACTATGTAGAAAAGGACGAAGCTGTTGTGCCATGGACCACACAGTCCTAGGATCAGCTCTCATGTTCTCAACTTGATCCGTTTCTGGAAATTCTTCCTTAAAAAAAAAAAATTCCCATAAAAAGGGCAAATCTGCTTGCTGCTCCAGAAGGCTCATAACTATCCAGTCCACAGATTTCCTGTCCCTATTTTATACCAGTGTTATTCTCAGTGCTGGGGATCAAGCAGTGAACTAAACAGATGAAGTCCTGCTCTCATAGCACTTGTGTCCTCATGGGAGACAAGACAAGCATCAGACATGTTGCTCTAGAACGCCATGTGAGGAAGTGGTACGTGCCCTCGGGAAGCACAGAACTGAAGGAAAGGAGGTCTAGAACAATGAAAGGTTACCATTCATGTGAGCTGGTCAAGGGAGGAATCTCTGGCCAGATCATATTTTTCTGAAACCAGCAGGATGGAATTTAGTGAGAGATGGATAGGAAGTCAAAACTCGAGATCCTATAAAACAACACCTTTTAGGAACATGACGAAAGGAAAGTAGCCTGGTCCAGTTATCAGTCACATTGACAGTGGTATTTCCTGACTAAAAAATTGGGCTGCAAATCCACTTGCTGTGAATCCCAAATGTGACCGGTCTCATTATAAAATACCACTTAATATTTCTTTCTGATCCCCAAAGCAGCTCTCCATTTTAGAGAACTGAAGGACAAAATGGGTATTATAACAGCCCGATTTCAGTTACGTTTCCACAGAAAATGCTAAGAGAAAATAACTCTTAGAAAAGCTGAAATAAATAGCTGGGATTTAAAATGTTAAAATCTCCTTGTAATTTCATTTTTCATCAAACACATGCTGTGTCCCTTACACATGCTAAGCACTGACCCAAGCCCCAAGGGTGCAGATTTGAACAAGAGTCCCTTCTTCGAAGAATGGCTGTCTGGAAATGCTAATTCTATCATGTAACTGCAGCAGATCATGGCCAAAGAGCTTTGGGACTGTCACCTCCAGAGAAAGGAGATACTGAGGGGGCCTTCTCAAAGAAGAGCCCTCTGCCTTTCCTAATTGCCCCATTCAGAGGGTAGTTTGCAATCACTCTTTTCCTGGTCCATTGTGCTTCCTTGGGTGACGTGGACTATTTTCTCATTTGTAAAATCCTCAACGTCCCTGGTTCCCCTGACACCGGTTTTTTCCCATTTTTCCAACTGCTCTAAATTCCCCCAGATCGGCAACCAGGCCTCACTCTCCGTCCGTGCCCCCAGAGCAAGATATCCGGCAGATGGCAGGCACCCACAAGTATTTGTTGAACTGAATCAAACCAGGTGACACCTTGGCAATGTTCTCACTCAGGTTCTCCATCTACCACACATCCGGCTCTCTGATTGCCCCATTCGTCCTCCTACACTACATTCCTTCATTCATTCCCTTCTCCCTCCGGTAAATACATATGCACAGTGATGGAGCGCAGCACCTGTTCTGAGAGCCAAAGAGACAGCAGGCAACAAAAACCGGCAAAACCCCCTGCCAGGAAAGCGTTTACATTCCAAGGTAGGAGACAGATGACTAAAATATGTAGCAGGGTGATGGGAGCTCCGGAAAAAAATTTAAATAGGTCTATTTGACAAGGTGCAGTCAGAGAAGCAAAAACCACTGGGACATCCTCCCAGTGGCACCCAGGACCTGCTTAGCACTGGCCTGAGAGAGCTCACTGCCAGCCTCTCTTCCCCAGTCCCCTCTTACCGCTATCCCATCAGTAGCTTAAAATGGTCAGAGTGGGAATATTTATACCAAGGAAATTGGCAGATGCTAGATTGCGGCCTTTTTTTTTTTTTTTTCCCACAGAAGCCAGTTGTTCAACATTTCCCAGCATAAAACATCCCCATACGCACGTGCACGCACGCATACAGGCACAAACGCACACGGATTTATTATAGGAATTTGACTTTATGCAACCATGGGAACTTTTGTGGCTTCCGTGTCTGGAGCTGGTGCCTGAGGTCAGCAGGGAAGGCAGGCAGAAAGGGAAGATGAATGTGCAGTAAGGGAAGTCAGGGGAAACCAGGAGGATGGACTCGAGTTCTCATCGCTCTCTCTTCATCTCCGAGCCTCTGTTTTCAGGGATGTGGGGAAGTCCTACAGGAGAAGCTAGCAGCCTTCATCTTGAAGCTAAACACATCCTTGACCCAGGAGTCCGAGACACTACAGGAGCCTCCAAGTGAGCGCTGTAAGAATTGGGCCAACCAGGTGAGCCAGTGGGCAAGCCACACTGGGGCAGGCTGCACCAGCATTTTGCACACCAGAGTGCTCCTCTAAGTGCAAAAACGGTATGGCCATTTCTTCACTTCTGCCTTCCAAATGTCACGCAGCATGTTTCTGTGGCCATCCGCCTGAGAACTCTGTAGGGAAGACAATCAGGGAACAGTTCCCACCCAGCCCAATGGACAATACAAACCCACCACACTTAAGAAAGAGAATAAAGACTGTGGGTGGCAATTTTCAATAGGATTTTCATGGCAGGACCTACTGAGAAGGTGATATTTACATAGTGATCTGAAAGAAGTGAGGGAGCAAGATTTGGGGATTGTTATGGGAAGAGAGTTCCAGGCAGAGGGGATAGCAAATGGAAGACCCTGAGTTGAAGCCACAGCTGATATGTTCAAAACACAGCAGGGATGTCAGTTTGGTGGGCGTGAGTGAGGGAGAAAGTGGAAAGAGGAGAGGTCAAGAAGGGAGTTGTGTGTGTGTGTGTGTGTGTGCGTGTGTTGGTGTGCTGAGGAGGGGGCTTGTAAGGCTTTGCCAAGAGCTCAGCTTATACTCTATGTGGTATAAAGATCTACTGCATTGCTTTTTTGAGCAAGGGAATAATAACAAGATCAATTCAATCTTAGGAGGATCATTGGGGCTGCCATTTTGGGAATAGCCTGAAAGGTCAGTGAATACAGATTATTAAAAGGTTATTGCAAAAATCAACACGGAACCAATGACAGCTTTGATCAGGGAAGTACCAGTGGGGATGGAACAAAGAGGTGGGATCCTGGTCATCTTTTGAAGGCTTGAGTCAACAGAATTTGGAGTGGATATGGGATATGGGAGAAAAGGAAGAATCAAGGATGAGTCTGAGTTCTTGGGCTGAGCAACCAGAACACTAGAGATGTATTAACTAAAATTACAAAAATTGAAAGACACCCAAGCTTGGATGAGAAGAGGGATATCAAGAGCTCAGTTTGGACAAGTTGAGTTTGTTTTCCTTTAGACATCAAATTGAAGATGACAGTTGGATGTATGAATATAGAATTTAGGGAACAGGTATAGACTAAAGTTAAAAACCCGAGATTAGCAACATACAGAGAGTGTTTAACACCATGAGACTGGATGAGACCACCAAGGTGTAAAGTAGAAGAGGAAAGAGGACTGTGTGCAAGGACTTGTGCAGAGACCCTACATACTAAATGCTCAGAGAGGTGAGGAATAAGCAAGAGATGCTAAGAAGGAGGGACCAGAGAGGTAAGAGAAGATCCAAGAGACTGTGGTAGTCTCCAAAGCAAGTAACAAGAAGAGGAGGGAGTGGTGAGTTGAGGCAGACACTGTAGATAGGTCACGAACAATGAGAACTGAGAGCTGATTCTTAGCTTTAGCCAAATAGAGGTCTTTGGACACTTGCTAAGAACAATTTTGGCAGATTAGAAGCCATAAAGCTACACGTACACGTTCAAATAAGGATGGAATGAGAAGTTAGAGAATGCATAGAGGCAACTCTTCTGAGATGTAAAAGGAAGAATAAGAATGGAACATGAGCAAGAAAGCAGAGTCGGGGTCAAGAGAGTCTTGGTCTTTCTTTGAACTGGGAGAAAGCATTGTATGTTTGTCGGCAGGCAAGAATGATCTAGTGGACAGGGAAGTTTTTGTAATGGATGGAGAGAGGGGGAAATTGTTGAAACAGTGTCTACGGTGAGCAAGGATGAGATCTAGTACTTAAGTAGAGGGATTGCACTCTGAGAAGTGACTTGGTAGAAGAAATACTTGAGGCCAGCAGACCAAGGACATGAGGCAGGTAAATAGATTCAGGGGGAGTTTATAAAAGTCCGCATTATTATTCCCAATCTTTCATTTCTACATAAATGGGGTAAAAGTATCAATTGAATGGATTTTGGGAGAATTAAATGAGTTAATACATATGAACTCCCAGAAAGTGAGTAATGAATGTAACAGCTGTTAAATATCATTACACATCAGCCTGGGTGATCTAATCTGTTCCCACGGTTTCAATGACCTCCTCTCTGCAAGCTTCAGATTCAAGATCCAACTCCTGCTGGACAGCTCTCAAAACCAACAGGCCTAGAATTCAACTCAACTTTGGTTTTCTCTGGGCAACTCCATCTTCTGCAAGCTTGTCACAGTTAAGGGATCCTTCCATGGGGGCCCATCAAGCAGAATGCTGGTTTTCTGAGTTTCTTCCTCTTCCTCATAGGCCCTCCTCAACATTTTGGAAACCCTTTCACTCCTCCCTTCTCTTCTCTATCATCTTTCCTACTGAGCCCTCTCAGACATCTCTTTCTTCTGGACTTTGACCTCCTAACTGATCCTTCCTGTCAACATGGCCCCCTGTGAATCTCTCTTCCACATGTACAGAAATGCAAATACTATGTCACTTTCTGGAGTAAACATTTCTGTGGTCCAGTCTTACAGGATAGGGCTCAAGGCCTTCCATGCTATGTTTACATTTAGCTACATCTCCTGCCCTTTCCAACCTGGTACTTTATATACAGTTATGCCAAGCGTTTATGGCTTCCCTGCACAATGCTCCCCCAAACTACCCCCCCTCAAACTGTTGAGTACAGCCATGCTGATGTCTGATTATCCTTCATTTTTCAGTTTTGGCACCATCTCCTCCAAGGAACTCTCTCTGATCCAGCTTGAGCCAAGGGCCATTCCTCAGGACTTTCATAATATCAAATCCAAACAGCCAGCATATTATAGATGTGCAATGAATTGGTTGACACTATATTAGATGAACTACATCTAATTAATTAAAACTTACTAGATGAGGGTGCCTGGGTGGCTCAGTGGGTTAAGCTTCTGCCTTCGGCTCAGGTCACTGTCTCAGGTCCTGGGATTGAGTCCCGCATCGGGCTCTCTGCTTGTCAGGGAGCCTGCTTCCCCCTGCCTCTCTACCTTCCTTTCTGCCTACTTGAGATCTCTCTCTCTGTCAAATAAATAAATAAAATCTTTTAAAATTTTTTAAAAAATAAAACATACAAAGTGATATCTTGAAATCCTTTCCATTATTATGACACTGCAGCAGGAATTTTTCTTTTGGAGATATATATATATATATATATATATATATATGGCTTATTCCTTTATTTGAGAGAGAGAAAGAGAGAGAGCATATACCAGCGAAGAGAGGTGCACAGGGAGAGGGAGAGGGAGGGGAAAGAATCTCAAGCAAACTCCACGCTGGACACAAAACCCAATGTGGGGCTCAATCTCACCCTGAGATCATGACCTGAGTCAAAACCAAGAGTGTGACACCTAACTGACTGAGCCACCCAGACACCCCATTTGGTCATTCTATTTTTTAATATCAGTATAATTAACATAAGTGTTATTTCACTTCAGATATATAATATAGTGATTCAACCATTCTATACATTAGCCAGTGATCATTACAGTAAGTGCACTCTGAATCCCCTTCCCCTCTTTCACCCATCCCCCAACCACCTCCCCTCTGGTAACCGCCAGTGTTGTTCTCTATAGTTAAGAATCTCTTTCTCGATTTGTCTTTGTGTGTTTGTTTTGTTTCTTAAATTCCACCTATGAGTGAATTCATACGGTATTTTCTTTCTCTAGCTGATTTTTTTCACTTACCATTGTACTGTCTAGATCCATCCATGTTGTCACAAATGGCAAGAACTCATTCCTTCTTATGGCCAAGTAGTATTCTGTTGGATCTATATACCTCATTTTCTTTATCTATTCATCTATTGATGGACACTTGGGTTGCTTCCCTATCTTGACTATTGTAAATAATGCTGCAATAAACATAGGGGTGCATATATCTTTTCAAATCAATGTTTTTGTATTCTTTGGGTAAAAACCCAGCAGTGGAATTACTGGATCACATGGTAGTTCTATTTTTAATTTTTGAGGAACCTACAGCAATGGCTGCCGGGGTTTGCATTCCCACCTACCATGCACCTGCTGCCGGCCACAAAAGCCCAAAACTAAGATTCTACTCTCCAGGCTCTAGGAGGGGTTTGGACCATGGCTTCCAGATAAAGCCCCAGCCATTGTTCCTCTTCATTCATCATCCACTCCTCAGTAACATCTGAATTTAAAAATACTGTGTTTAAAACAGCATGCGATTCTTGTTATTTGTTTTGTGATCTTGTTATAATTGTGTGATAAATCTATTGGCTTTAATACACTGGAATATTTACATACATACAGTAGCCACTGATTATTTGGATCATTTTTAAAAATAAAATAAGGGGGCCTGAGTGGCCGCGTTGGTTAAGCATCTGACTCCTGGTTTTAGCTCAGGTCATGATCTCAGGGTCCTGGGGTTGAGCTCCGATTCAGACTGCACACTCAGGGCAGAGCCTGCTTGAGATTCTCCCCTCCCTCTCTCGCTTGGGCGCATGCTGCTCTCTCTCTCAAATAATAAATAAATCTTTAACAGACAAAAAAAAAAAAAAGAACACCACCTAAATCTCTCATCATACCCAAACCAGCATACACTGTATAATCTCAGAAGTTCAGCTGCACCAAGTCACTGCCCTCTTCAAAGACCTTTAGTGCCTCCAGGTTCAAGGACAGATGTTTGGCTTGGCTCCTAGGGAGTCCTCTGCTCTTCGCACCTCCTTCTCTGCCTTATTTCCTGCCACACCCTCCATGACCTTTGTTCCATCCACTCTTCTCTTTTTACTGTCTCCTGAGCACACCTTCCCGAGCCTGTTCCTGGCCCCCTGCTCTAAGAACGGACCCCTCCCTGCCCCTTATTATCTAGACGTGATTCACGTTCCAAAGTCCAGGTCAATGGCACTCTCCTGTGAATGTTTCAACATCAAAGAAGTGATCTCTCCCTGATCTGGGATTCTACCGCATTTATTTCTGCCATTCTTCATTCAGGATGGTTTTATGGACATGTCGTCTTTTCCCACTAAGTTACAAGTTTCTTGAAAGCAAGATGATACAGTAACATTTGCCCTATCTAAAGGCATTGTTTTTAGCCTAGTGTGTGTGTCTGGGGAAAGGTGATTTTGCTAAAATTTAATTTTGATTTGTTAGGTACTAAACAAAAGCTATGTTTTAAGTACTATACAAATGGTTTACTATAACATTTCCTTTGAATTACTCCAGTAATTCCCTATATCCATGCGGTTCACTGCTTATCTTTTGAATTCTTTTTGGGCAGGTTGGGTTTGTAATGTACCTACTCTGTGCACAGTACTGGAAATAGGAGTTCAGTTAGAACAACTGGTGTTCAAATCACTAGAAGGCCATGTGGACATGGTATCAGTTTGGATCAAAGCTGAGGAAGATGGGGCGCCTGGGTGGCTCAGTCAGTTAAGCCGCTGCTTTCAGCTCAGGTCATGATCCCAGGGTCTTGGAATCGAGTCCCACATCAGGCTCCTTGCTCTGCAGGGAGCCTGCTTCTCTCTCTGCCTCTGCCTGCTTGTACGCTCTCTCTCGCTCTCTGACAAATAAATAATGATAAATAAAATCTTTTTTAAAATGTTCATTTCTTTAGTCAACCTTAAAACAACAACAACAAACCCTGAGGAAGAGATCCTGAGTCTCCTGGACCCTTGGATGTGGTAGGTTTGCTCTGAGAAGAGGCAGAGAAGTGGGCATTCTCTTTTCTCTTGTTGCTTTTTACCCATCTACACTATGTTGACTAGTGTGTGATTCTCCGCACCATGACCCTCTCTGACCTCTACACTGTGCTGAATTTTTGCCCTGCTGCTAAGTCTGCACCTTCTTTTCCCTGGACGCTTTAGCTATGTTTTCCTTCAGTTCAGTTTAGTAAACATACATTGAGCACCTACTGCATGCAAGGAAGGATGGAAACCACTGGCTCCCTGATTTATCAGTGTATGTTATATATTTTTATAACACATGAGACATATTTATCTATAACTATATGCACATTTATGAAAGTGTATTTTCTTAAGCAGGGTAGAGTAACATAATATAAGAGGGTTAAGTTCAAAAGTAAATACATTAGGTGAAAATCCAATAAAAGCACAATTACCCTCAGGAAATCCTTAAATAGTCTATGAAAGCGTGAGGTACATGGTAGAAAGGAAGTGAGGGCCACCTGAAGACGGCCAAGTTGGGCATGAAACATCCCAGACTCACTAAGGGGCTTCTTGAGAGTAAGGGGGACTCAATGTGCATTTGTGAGACTGCGTCTGGGCGTGTACGTGTGTGCTGGCCTGTGATTCCAGGGAAGACAAAATTATAAAGAGGTACGCAGTAAGGACTACAATCTCTTTCTCTCTTCTGATTTTGAATTGCTCTCCGAGGCGTTGGGTCTGCGAGTTTGATCCGGAATGTCCTGGTTCTAAGCTGCCACCTTGTGGCTGTTCTGTGTCTGTGCATCCGCCGGCCTTCGCCAGCGCGCGCAATTGGATGCGGTGCCTCCTACCTCCTGCCTTTTGTCACTACAGCGAAATCCACCTGGCATTTAGCAGCAGTGTGTTACTTATGTGACAGATAAAAAGTAGAACAAAAAGCATGGAGGATATGGGGAGTTAGAGAGAAGGGGGTTGGGGTAAATTGGAAGGGGAGGTGAATCATGAGAGACTATGGACTCTGAAAAACAATCTGAGGGGTTTGAAGCGGGGGGAGGGGGGGGGTAGTGGGAGGTCGGGGTACCAGGTGGTGGGTATTAGAGAGGGCACGGATTGCATGGAGCACTAGGTATGGTGAAAAAATAATGATACGGTTATGCTGAAAATAAATAAATGGGAAAAAAAGTGCATGAGAATAAAAGTTACTAAAAGAAAAAAAAAAAAGTAGAAATATGTGCTTCCTTCCCCCCAGAGCTGCCAGTTTTCCTGTCACAGAATCATGAGCGTGTGTTACAATACTTTTATATCCTTCAGGACCACAGCTTGCCCATGACTTAGGAGTCTACACATAAGTATCATTGTCCTTATTCCCAGCTGCCCTGTTATCTTTCTTCTATAATAGTGGCATCCCACAAGCAATGACAACTTCCTTTCCCAGGCGTTGGCTGAGTGCCTCTGAGCTGCAGCCTTGCGCTCCCAGCCTTGTGAAGAGACACTCTGGGCAGGGGGACAGTCGCGGGAATGCAATCCCCTACACCCGGGGGCTGGGGAAGAGTCCTGGACTCTCTCTAAAGGGGTCAGTGATGTCTTCATAGAAGAATCTAGGCTGAGGGTAAGCCAGGAGGTCACGGAGGTGAGGAGAGGTTAGGCAGTCCAGGCCAAGGGAAGGAAGAGCACCCACAGCCCATGTCTGGGACTTCAGTCCCAGAGTTTTGACTCTGAGTGCCCGAGTAGCGCTCCAGAATCTTGCCTGTCACACGCTGGTTTAAACATTCTTAGGGGAACTGCCCCTCCTGCCTATTTTCTAACGAAATCTTACACTGAACCATAGCAGATCCTGAGATACAGTTTGACCAACCAACTGCATTACCCAATGCTTGTTTTCTCTTTCCTTAATATAATTTTCCCGTTGCAAAATGATTGGGTGTCAAGCAACAACCACCCACCCCCTGAAACTGGACTGGAGACCGGCTGAGACTAATGCCTGCAGGAAGTGGCTGCAAAATGCGCTTCTGGTACTTAGTAGGGGAGGGTAAAAGAGAGAAGAGAAAGGTCTCGCTCTCTCTTTGACCCGTCGTAGATGCCCACAAATTGGCTCAGGGAAGGAGCACCCTTTCTGGGCACCAACCCAGAAAGCCTTGGAGACTATAAGGAGGCCGCACATTGTAGCAAGTATTGCCTATATAGTCAGGAATTAATATCCCACGGAAATAGAAATACGGTTCAACTGTATGAAAGTGTTGAGAGATTCGTGCATTATAAATCCATGCAGTGTCGTTGCTGGATTAGCCGCAGTGGGTATTTCATCGGCCATAAAAATCTGCCATCCCCCGTCATGTGGGGAGGTCTGAGAAACCTTCTGAAGTTTGCAAAGAGTTTGCAATGCTGGAAAGGACTGGAAGAACTAGTGTAAATCTTTACCCTGTTTTCTTCCCCCTCCCCCAAATATTTATTTATTTGAGAGAGAGTGAGAGAGAGCATGATGGGGGGAGAAGGTCAGAGGGAAAAGCAGACTCCCCAAGGAGCTGGGAGTTTGATGCGGACTCGATCCCAGGACTCCAGGATCATGACCTGAGCAAAAGGCAGTCGCTTAACCAACTGAACCACCCTGTTTTGAACTGGTTTCAACTGAATCTCTTCTCTGGGACATAATCAAATCCTGCGAGTTTGCGCCTTTACCCCGAAAAGCTTATCACAGTTGCAGTGCGGGATTTGTGTCAGTATTTAATGTCTCTCTCTCACCTGCTGCTCTAAAATGTCAGAGGGGCAGGACTGTGTCTTTCTGCTCCCAACTGTCTGCCAGCGTGCAGGACACATCCTGGCCTATATGAGTCATTCATTAAATATAAATTGTTCACTAAACAAGTAAGTACAATAAGTTTTAAAGTCCTGAGTCTTGGTCCTGGGAGATAATTATAAAGAAGGTACGTAAAAATATATCATTTTAGGGCCTTGGTAGTTGCTAAATCCTTGGAGGGGAGACCCAGAGTTGTAGAAGAAAGAGAATATGGACTAAATGGAGTAAGTGTCTTCCCCTAGACAATGAAACTCAAGGGACATTAATCTTTTGTGGACAGCCAGTGTGTTGGAAAGAGCACTGGATTAAGAACTAGGGACAAGATTCTAGTCCTTGCTCTACCTACCGTCAAGCTGGAATATAATCCTGGACTGTCACCCAAACTCATCTACCATGACTCAGATTCCTCATCTGTGAAGTGGGAATGATATTTGCCCTATGTGCACCATCGTTGTGAACCTCAAGCAAGACAGTGGGCCCCAAAGTACATTAAAATTGTAAGTATTTAATAAGCATAGGGGTGGTATTTTTAAACTGTTTTTCTTTTTTTTCATTTTATTTTATTTTTTATTTCATTTTTTATTTATTTTCAGTATTCCAAAATTCATTGCTTATGCACCACACCCATGTGATGTTCCATGCAATACCTGCCTTCCATAATGCCCACCACCAGGCTCACCCAACCCCCACCCGCCTCCCCTCCAAAACCCTGTTTGTTTCTCAGAGTCCACAGTCTTTCGTGGTTTGTCTTCCCCTCCGATTTTTTTAAAACTGTTTTTCTTTCATGATTCTCCTCTTCACTATCTCCTAATACATAATTTATTCTTTATCTTTCCTTTTCCAAGGTTTAACTTCAGGGTTTTTCTCAAGTCTCTTCATAAAATGCTTTCTATAGTTTTTCTGGATATCATCTTTTTAAAAAAAATCTTATTTGCATTTATTTTATGCAAGATTTATTCCCAGGCTGGAAGTTTTTGGTTCTTCAGTTTCTTCTGGGATAACTTTTTTCTTCTGTGCAACCTCCTCTTCTGGCTTAGGAACAATCTGCTCTTTTCAGGAAGGAGCAACTCAGTGTGGCAGGGAGGGCTCATGTGTGGGTTCATCCGGCCACAAGCCCTGTAAGTTCAACACCACACCTTGGGGGCTGTGTTTACCTGAATGTGCTCAATGACCAGAGAATCTTCATCTAACCCTTTTAAGTGCAGCATTACTCTCTGCATTTTTAAGCCTGTGCAGTAACAATTCAGCCCTCTTGTGGGGTCCCTGACCCTGTCTGTGTCCTGCCCCTCTGTTTGGCCTGGGGTGCACCTGTCAGCTCCACCACTACAGCAATGGCGTGGCACGTATTGTTTCTGCTAAGTGACATCCTTCAGATACTTGGTGGCTTTTCAGATATGCATACCCTGGATGGCCTTGGCAGCTTTACGTGTGTTCTTAGAGTGGCCCTGAAGATTTGAACCTCTCGCTTGCATATTTCGCAGGGTTTTCTGAGTCAAGTGAACAGCAGACCATTTTCAGAGATTACCTCAGGGAAGAGCTGGATATTGTCTATTACATTTTTATTGATCGTGCATCTTAATCATTATCTAAAATGCATGCAAGGGGTGCCTGGGTGGCTCAGTGGGTTGAAGCCTCTGCCTTCAGCTCAGGTCATGATCCCAGGGTCCTGGGATTGAGCCCCACGTGGGGCTCTCTGCTCAGCAGGGAGCCTGCTTCCCCTCCCCGCCACCTGCCTCTCTGCCTACTTGTGATGTCTGTCAAATGAATAAATAAAATCTTTAAAAAAATAAATAAAATAAAATGAATCCAATTTCTTAAAGTCTCCATCCATCCTTCTCAACATCTTAGTCCCTCAACAAAGGGAGAGCACATCCATTTCTCTCTACTGTCACGAAAGAGTTCAACAAACACGTATTCACTGCCCACACCTGTGTTAGGTGTTGGCAATGCCACGTGAGGATCATAATCAAAAATTTCAGTCTAGTTTGGTGCAGTGTTTGAAGATGTACTTATTTGAGAGAGTGAGAGCACGAGCACGTGCACATGAATGGGGGGACAGGCAGAAAATTTTAAGCAGACTCCACATGGAGCCTGACACGGGGCTCAATCTTACGACTCTGAGATCAGAGCCTGAGCTGAAACCAGGAGTCAGATGCTTAACCAACTGTACTACCCAGCCGTCCCCAGTGCAGTGATTCTTTTTTTTTTTTTTTTTTTTTCTTTGACAGAGAGAGAGATCACAAGTAGGCAGAGAGGCAGGCAGAGACAGAGGGGGAAGCAGGCTCCCTGCTGAGCAGAGAGCCCGATTCGGGGCTCCATCCCAGGACCCCGAGATCATGACCTGAGCCAAAGGCAGCAGCTTAATCCACTGAGCCACCCAGGCGCCCCCAGTGCAGTGATTCTTAACCCTGGCAGTATATTAGAATCATGTGGGCCTTCCCCCAAACCAAATAAATCAAAATTTCTAGAGATGGCACCTGGAATGCTTGTTTATGCGAAGTTTTTCAGGTGATCTTATGGAGCAGGCAGTGTTAAAAAACAACTGGTCTAGTTGGGAAGGAGACTGAATACAAATTGTGATGTTTTGTTAGGGGTACAAACAGATTAATCACAAATTAATCTCTAATCCAGACCTCTGATACAGTAACTTAGAAGTTAGGGTCAGCAATCTGTGTTTTAACAAGACCTCTAGGTGATTCCTATGCACCCCAAATTGTAAGAACCACTGGAGTAAACCTGGGCATGAGGAGGAGAGAGCTAGCATGAGCTCAAGATGACTGCAAGAAAACCAGGAGTGCTGAGCAGGTATCGGAGACATGGGTCTGGTGCTCAGAGGAGAGGGGTGGATGAAAATTCGAGACTGGTTAACAAAGATGGTACCTGAAACCTGTACAAATGTGATCACTGACGTACAAAAATGAGATGCTTGATTAGGGATTAAGTCTGTAGTGAGAGAAGAGAAGGGACAGGACTGAGCCTTTCCTGAATAAAATAAGTACTATCTCTGAGACTGCCGTCCAGGAAATAAGGGACGTTTCAACACGAAGGTTCTCAGGATACAAATCTGACTTCCATCTTTTCTGCTAAGGAAAATATTTACCATAAACATGGTTAATAGAGAATGGAAGCTCGAGATACCGGAGTACAAGTAAACAGCTACTTCGTGTGAACTCCTCTCTCTAATTCCAGATAAACTGCACCTCGGTTTAAAAGTGACAATCCCAGGGTGCCTGGTTGGCTGAGTGGATTAAAGCCTCTGCCTTCAGCTCAAGTCATGATCCCAGGGAACTGGGATTGAGCCCCATATCGGGCTCTCTGCTTGGCAGGAAGCTTGCTTCCCCACCCCTTCTCTGTGTCTGCCTCTCTGCCTACTTGTGATGGATGTCTGTTGAATAAATAAATAAATCTTAAAAAACAACAACAACAACAATAGAGTGACAATCCCATGATAATGGTTGAGAGCCTCCCACATGAAAGCTTCACATCCAGACTTGACAAGAATGAAAGGAGTGCCTGTGCTTAGAGGATCTCCTGATGCTAAGGTTTGCCTGAACCTAACTCACACCACAGCATACTCGTGCTTCATCACTTCTTTTCTTGCTCTGGGTCTGCTTCTATGACTAGAAGCATCTCCATACCCTCCATACCCTCTTGGCTCAGTGCTTTTGACCTGGTCACCCACAAACTGACCTCTGGCTTCACCTCAAGATTTTGATTTTTGGACCTGGCTCCACAGATAACCTAAGACACACGCACAACCCAGAGGGAGAAGGTGGGCTGAATATCAGTCTATGATGGTTATGACACTAACCACTTTTAAATTTGTGATGTTATGATAGATCTATGGCAAATAATCCTTGAGCGATAATAAAGGCAAAATAAGAGACAAGTAAACCAGTAATTTCCAGGTTTATTTTCTTTTTAAAAGCAGTATCTATGCCCCACCCGGGGCTCGAACTCACTAACTCCAGATGAAGTCACATGCTTCACTGAATGGGCCAAGTGCCCCCAGTAAGTCCCAGGTTTAGAATAACAAAGACACAACCTCCATCGATTTCATGTGCACATTTCCACCCCTGGATTAAATGATGTGGTATCTTAAAGCCAATTCAAACTGCTATAAAACAAATATAACTTTTGCTGTATTATAGCTGTAACAAACCCCAGATCAACTTGCCTCCTTAACATATTCGGCCACACCACATAACCACCAGCAGGGTCATTTATCAGGAATATGAAAGCAGTAAGCCTGCAGATAGAATCTTCCCTTCTATTTAGACATGCTTCCACTGAGAAGTGTTATATTCATATCACAAGCCCTCAATAAGCACCACTCAGGACCCAAGAAACCCTGTCTGGATCAAACGGCTCCCAAATTTTGTGCAAGAAATACTTCTTCAGAATCAGAATGTCCTCCCTAATATTCAAGTCCTAAGTAACAAATGGAAGATCCAAAAACTTCCAGCTCTATTGAAATAATACACCTATGACGACTGAAGACCATACAACATTCCACATGTAGTCCCCTTTAAGCATTCTGAATAGAATTTTCCAGAGAGAGAAACTGCCAGTGAGAGTTAAGTTGCTTGACAAAATTGTAGAGCAGCTAGCTTGTAAGCAATTAGAAAATAGTAATTAAAGGACCCACTGTATATTCACTAAGTCAAATTGAACTAAATACATTTATTTCATATTTTAGCACATTTAATGGACCAGTAGATGAAGAATTGTTAGTCTTGTGAACAATATGCAAGAGCTGGAGACTAGAATGTTTAAGCGTATTCATAAGTGGCTTGATAACTGTACTCAATTAGTAATAGATGAAATCTGACTAAAGCAGTCTTTAATGATTTGCTCCTGGGCTGCTTTGGTTGTGTGCAGTAGGGTCAAGGCCTTGTTTATCCAATTTGCAAATGAGTCTTGGAGTGATAGCTAATGTGTTTAATGCCAAAATTAAAACTCAAAATACGAAAGTAGCAACAAGCCAAAACTACAAAAAGAAAAAAGAAAATTTACTAGTCATAAACGGACAGTCCTAAATTATGAAAAACATTTTAGAGGTTATAACTGATACAAATTGCTATCAATGCTCATATACTCTTGAACAGTTTTGGTGAAAATATGGTTTCTAATACAATGCATATAATAAGGGTGCCTGCGTGGTTCAGTCCATTTAGCGTCTGCCTTCAGCTCATGATCCTGGTGTCCTAGGATCAGTCCTGCATCAGCCTCCCCACTCAGCAGGAAGTCTGTTTCTCCCTCTGACCCTCGCCCTTCTCATGCTCTTTCTCTCTCACTCTCTCTCAAATAAATAGAAGTTGTTTTTTTTTTTTTTTTTAATTAAAGATGACAAGTTTTGGTGAGGATATGGAGAAAAGGATGCCTTTGTGCACTGTTAGTGGGAATTGCTAAAGCAGTATAGTCACTATGAAAAACATTATGGAGTTTTCTCAAAAAATTAAAAATATAACTGTCATATAATCCAGAAATTCCATTTCTGGGTATATATCCAGAGGAAATAAAATCAGGATCTCAAAAATATATCTGCACTCCCATTTCACTGGAGCATTTCTAATAGCCAAGACATGGAACAACCTAAGTGTGGAAACACACACACACACACAGTTACTCAGCCACAAAAAAAGGAAATCTTGCCATTTCCAACAACATGTATAGAAGTTGAGGGCATTATGCTAAGTGAAATAGGTCAGAGAACGACATATACTGTATGATCTTACTTCTATGTGGAATCTAAAAAACAAAAACCAAACTCATAAATTGAGAACAGACTGGTGGTTGCGAAGAGATGAGGGAGATGGGCAAAAATGGGTGAAGGTGATCGAACAGTACAAACTTCCAGTTATAAAACGAGCAAGTCATGGCAATGTAATGTACAATATGGTGATTATAGTTAATACTGTGCTGTATATATGAAAGTTGCTAAAAGAGTAAATCTTAAGTTCTCATCACAAGAAAAAATATTTGCAACTATGTGATGGACGTTAACCAGACTTATTGTGGTGAACATTTCACAATATAAATATTTAATGACTATGTTGTATACTTGAAACTAATGTTATGTCAATTTTATCTCAATTATAAAGACACAAAATCAGAAGTAGTAATTTTGTTATTTTTGATCAGATTAAAATGTAGAATTATGAAGTTATTTTGTGGAGATCCCTTAGATGGGATGTCATCAGGCCAGAGCCTGAAAACATTCTGGAAAATCTCAGTAGCTCAGAAAGTGCTCCTCTTGGCTCCACAGCACTAACTTCACAGACTTAATCTTTTTTTTTTTTTTTGCTAAGCCATACTTTCTATTCAGCTTATCTTCCCCATAAATTGCCAGAGTTCTGCAGCTTGCCAACTAAAGACAGCTTAAATTTCAAAAGTCAGGGTTCAAAAAAGCAAAAAAAAAAAAAAAAAAAAAAAAGTTTTCTTGGGAACTTTAATTTGCCTAATCTGGTATAAATTACTTGTTTTTCTGTGGTATCCCTAAAGCACCTTCTTGAAGTATCCAAACTGCAAAAAGCGCCAGCTAGTACACAAGAATGAACTTTCCCACAACAAACAGGTAGGCAATGGAAGCATGTTGGATTAAAAGATTTTTACTTTACGTAGAGTTTTAAAAAGAAACAATACAATTTGCTTAAGGATGTTATTTTAGTAAGATGTTTGTTAGAAGGGCTTTTTGGTTTTTGGTTCTTTTTTGTTTTTAAGGAATAAACTTATATTAGGAAACATCTTGATTAGATTCCAGGTGAAGGAATAGCCAGTCATAGGTGGGAAGTATGTCTGCCAGTTCTACAAGAGCATTTTCTACGACTATTTGTTAATACAGCCCAACTACATAAATGTTTAGAAAATTACTGTTTTCATATATTTAGGATCATATGCTATGGCAGAATTTTTTTTACACCAATAATTGGGAGTGTCATGGGGACCTGAGACCAAGAAGGCTGAGAACTGTTGGTCTAACGGACCTAAAATTACTTTATAAACATAAAAAAATGCTCTTAAGGTGCAATATTATCAATTCTATCTAGAAAGAGAATAACGAAGTTAGCATAAAGTAATGTCAACACTGATGAATATTTCAAAAAGTTCAGAAAAACTAAACCCTTTAAGACTACTGAATAACCAAACATATATAAGCTATTAAAGTAATAATATTACAAAATAAATTTTCTTCTAGACAGTGGTTTCTTCATGTTAATTATTGGCTAAAAACTAGGTATGTTAAAAATAAAATGGGTCATAATGCTCAAAGTGAGGACTATAAACACTGCTATACGACGTCTGAAAGTTGAGAGTAAATCACAAGAGTTCTCATTACAAGGGGGTTAAACCCCCCATTTTTCTGTACGTATAGATAGGTGTTAACTAAACTTACTGTGGTAATCATTTCACGATACTGGCCAATCAGTAATTATGCTATACACCTTAACCTTCTACAGTGTTGTATGTCAATTTTATCACAATAAAATGGGGGGGCTGAATAAGTTTCTCATCAATAAATCCTGGGCATACATTACTTAGTATGATTATCCCCTGATTATTCTTCATAATGATTATTCTAAAAGACATACTGTTTTTATTTAGAAAGCCTCATTGTCTATTGAGTGTTTGTACATCTTGGAGACAAACAATGTGTCAAATCTTCCTGCAAAAGTTGAAGATAACAAAAACTAATAACCCTTTAGGATCTATATTGGGAAAGGAGGAAAACATTACTTGACTTTCCTGGGAGGACTGAGAGACCGGACAGATATAAGCATAATTGGTAGATTTGGACTGAATACACGGGAACAGTAAAGATAACAAGCACTTTGTGTGTTAGCACACCGAATCCTCACAACCCACAGAAGTGAGAGGCTAAGTAATTTGTCCAAAACCATGTTAAGTGTCAACCTGCAGGATCATCAAAAACATTCTAACCCAAGAAATTAGGCTTCTTTTTTTTTTTTTTAAAGATTTTATTTATTTATTTGACAGAGAGAGATCACAAGTAGGCAGAGAGGCAGGCAGAGAGAGAGAGAGAGAGGAGGAAGCAGGCTCCCTGCTGAGCAGAGAGCCTGATGCAGGACTCGATCCCAGGACCCTGAGATCATGACCTGAGCCGAAGGCAGCGGCTTAACCCACTGAGCCACCCAGGCGCCCCGAAATTAGGCTTCTTTTGTATCCTCTGTAACCTCCCTTTAGTTTCTGTTGGTGCATTACGCAATTCCCAGGAAATAGAATGCTTTGTAAAATCCGCTGCCTACAAAATGCTCTGCAAAGAGAACATCCTCCATGCAGCTTCAGAAAAAGGTCAAATAAGAGCTGTGGAAGGCCACTGCCTCCTCTCTTTACCTGTCTTTCCCGTTATAGAGGGGCAGGGCGGGGCGGTGGGCCAGTTTTCAGTTTTTACCTAGATCGGCTCCTGTGAGTGCCAGCATTCATGAAAAGAACCTTACAATGTATCTAACAATTCACAAAAGCT
The DNA here is from genome assembly GCF_022355385.1 of Mustela nigripes. Taxonomy (NCBI): domain Eukaryota; kingdom Metazoa; phylum Chordata; class Mammalia; order Carnivora; family Mustelidae; genus Mustela; species Mustela nigripes. The sequence continues at coordinate 52,012,852 of NC_081564.1, read as the reverse complement.
ACTGTTCAGCTTTTTTTTCTGGACAAAAGAAAGGTTACTGTAGGCAGCAGTTGACAAAATTAAGATGTACATACGAAAACCTCAAAACAATGTTAAGCAAAAATAGCCAGATAAAATTTTTACTGTCCTTCCTTATAAAAAGTATAAAAGCAGGCAAAACAACCTGTGGTATTAAAAGTTTGTGATGGTAACGAGTTATGACTGCAAGTAGAAATAAGGGGATTACGGGATTTTTCTTGACCTAAGTTCTGATTACTAAGGCCACTGTTCACTTTGTGCACATTATCATGCATTATTTTGCCACACTGACAGATAATTTCTTTCATTCACCTTTCCTGTGTTTCTTCTCCCTCTCCACAGAACAGCTGTAATTCATCTGATTGGGTCTAATCCATATCCACTCCCAGACCCTGCTCATTTTGAATTCTGTAATCATATGTCCTTGACCATTATACTCTCAAGAATTCCTATTAACATAGGAAACTGTATGGTATAGCGAATGCAAGTTTGCCAGGTAACTACATAATGGAATACACACATTTATCTTTCTCATTTCAAGGGTGGGAGTGTGGCAACGGTCACCTCAGCCCCAGGACTGGACAACTGCTGTCAGATTAGAGGGGGGATGCAGGTGGGAATACTCATTTTTAGAGGATCTTGTATTCTTTTAATTTCTTAACATTAACTCCTTCCCATTCCACGCTTTTTTCGAATTGTACTGCATAATCAGAAAATTATATTGACACTAAATGGTATCATGGAATGAGTACTTTATTCATATTTCTATCATCAGTTTTATACTACATGTATTTACATGTTTTCTGGGTCACAAAGGCTAAAATGTCATCAGCTCCTCAAAAGGTTTATTCTTTTGAGCAGCAGCCGTAACAGATTTCCATAAAAGTTATGATTCAATGAAGATTAATACTTCTTAAGCAACCCAAAAGGTATATGACATTGTATTTGGCAAGATGTTCTTACAACCCTGATATCATACTTAAGGGTAACTTCTCCATATAAAAGTGTTTATTAACCAGTTAACTAGCTTTCTGCCTGGTTGCTAACAGGACTTGAAAATCTTGCGGCATAAACACTTGACAAATAACCTTATAAATTGATTAACATTTGAAATGAAGATAGAATAGGTTTATAAAGTTAAATGCAACATATAGCATCAGCATGTGGTAGCTTTCTCCTATCCACTTTTTCAAGAGCAAAATAATGAGTTATCTCCTACATGTCTTCCAGGGTGAGTTATGAGAATTAAATGCTATCGTGTTTGCCTCTAGACAAAATTTTAATTAGACACACAAGTAGGAGAAAACCACTTTTAATTGAAAAATAAAGCAATACATCTCAAATAAGACTCTGTTTAACAACATAAACTGTAACTTGCTGAGGGAAATCGCCTTCCTAGAAGTGGTATTGTGAAATTTGGGTATCAGCAATCAATAGTTTCCCTCCTTTATTTTGACTCAGCTATAGGCATATTAAAAATAAGGACTTTCTCATTAATTTAAACTGTAAATCTGTAAAGCTTGTCCCTATTCCTAACCCACTGACAAAAGGTGAGATTAAACAAACATTTCCATACTGAGGAGTTCCCAGGTAATAGCAAATAGGCAATATTTTCCTTAAGAAAAGTTTATAGGAAAGACACACAAGACTATTATTGATATTTAACTAATCCACAAACTTCCAAACACAATTTCATCAAGATGATCTCTACTACAATTTTCCTTTAAAGAAGTTCTCAAATCTCAGAATGGTTTAAAACTTGATATACTGGAAGTATTAACTTTGAAAGAAAGTAGTAAAGTTATTGCTTTAAACTGGAAAAACCTATGGTCAAAAATCTTTTTAAAAAGAGTTCATTAAACAGCTATTCTTACAATTACACTCATGTAACTGCAGAGAAAATGTTCAAGCACATAGTAAACATCACTCTTTCGAATGACAGAACAAAGGCATATGCTTATCAAGATGTATGGCTTTTTTGGTGATTGTTATTACTACCATAGTCATTGTTTGACTGAAAAAGGTTTTTACAAAACTCCACTTTCAAAATTAACATTTTTATTAAATCAAGTTAAAAAAAAAGTTCACTGTAGAAAAGTCAACAAGGGTTTTAACAAAACCAAAATATACCCTTTTCATACAATATATGTATATATTAGCAGCAAACTACTTCTGAGATTTTCTTTTATGTTCTTTTAGTTATTTTAAAGAAAGCATAAACAATGCATATTAGTATGGAATGTCAGCTAATACACACTTCCTCTTTCATTCTGTGATTTAGGCCTTCTAGTACAAATTATTTTATGATTCTTATTAATAAATACTAAGAACAAACCCAGTGTTGACTAAGAAGTAGTGAAACAGAGAGGCTGGTGGCATCCATCTCATTACTTCATAGTCATGCATTATCTTTGAGAGTAACAAATGAGCACCATATAAACAAGGTAATTTTGTGTGTAAATTCAACTTTAAGGTGTAACAGTAGCCAACTAAACCACTTAGCATTTGGCCATTGCTTTTTAAAAATTTGGTGATATAAAAAATTTTAATCAAATCAGATATTCAATCCCATATTGCTTGTCCATTTTTAAAATCTTAATAGAAATTCTGTATATAACCTGACAAATTGCATGCATATGTTGTGTGTGTAAATACACATAAAAAAGTATATGCATATATACACACACATCTTTAGCTTTGAATGAGTTTCTAAACTGAAATGAAACCAAACCTCTCATTTAAACATACCTGTAGAATATGATATCACCAACTGGAGTTTCTAATCAAAGTTTCATCTTAGCTAAAGAGAAGTACTGGCTAGAAAATTTTGAGGACAAAGAGCTATAATTTGTCTTAATATACTTTAGGCTTACAAATTAGTCGGCCAAACAAGATTTGAAATCACCAACCTCCCACCTAAGAAATAAATTTTTCTCTTAGTATTTCCTTCTAAGGCAAAAAGAAAATACCTTTACGATGAACCTTCACTTTTTAAAGAGTTATAATTATTAAAGAAATCTCACTAGTCTTCAAAAATACTAAACATTATATAAATACAATTTTCTTATAGTTGGATTCTTCAGCTAGAATCTGTATTAAAAAAGTTTCCTTTGGATTGTTTCATTTAGCACTTTAAGTCTCCATTCTGCAACTCTGGTAACTGGCTCAGATTTAGTAGGTTTCTATCAATCACATCTTTCAGAGTGTGCTACTGTGTGTTACCTGTGTACAAGAACGTCCATGGGAGGAACTGCACCAAATTCCAAAAGCAATGTAAGGAAAAATTTAAGACTGTATAATATAAAAAAAGAGAAGTATAACATGAAATCCCTTTTGTCCATTTCAATATTTTTAAAGATAATGTCCTAACTTTCATTTTTAACTTATCAAAAAGATGAAGTTTTCAGATGGCCCACCTTTATTTTTTAATTAAAAACCTAAATCAATAGACTGAATTACTTTTATTAATATACACGTCAAGTTACTGAAACGGTGACTTCATGTAGTTTTCCCCTTGAAGATGGCACTTGCAGGTACAAAGATGCAGAGATGTCTATAGCCTTCAGATGTTTACTTGAAAAGATTCTTCAACTGCAGTTTGATACTGGGTTTCCTCATCTAGCTGAAGATTCTAAAAACAATGACATTAACGTATCAATAGGAAAGATATACTCCACTACTCAATACTTTGCCCACTTAAAATGGTTTATGTTACAATATATGCTATCCTTTAAAACATAAGATTTAAATGTCTGAACTTTAGTAATTAAGTTCAGTTGTAATTATTTAAATATAATTGATAAACAACAAATTAGGATGAGCAGAAAATGAAATTTGAAAGTTATAGTGCTTTAAAATGAGGTAGTTAATTAAAAGTACAGTTAAAGGTAACCCACAATTTTAAGTGATAATAAATGTGTCATCTCTAGAAAACAATGTCAAACTATCTAAAAAATTTAATTTTAAATAAGCATTTATTGAATTAAGAGAACTAAATAGCAGCTTCTTAATCCTAACATGAAGCTAAAAACTATAGCTTCCTCAATCTTAGTTACACCAGCCTCCTTCACTTAATTCTACTTGCTGCTATCAGTTATGTTTTATGGGTTTGCTTTAAAATGGGCTTCCACTTGACAATCTCGAATAATTAAAATTACATACTCTTCTTTCGCAAAATAAAACTGGACAATTGATCAAAATAGATCACAATATCACAATAGATCAAAAGCGGTTTATAAAATATATTTTCATTTTTACAAATCATATTGTCCACAGTAAACTTTCTTAAAATGAGAATTTAAGAATCTGTATTTCATAAAAATGCTAAAATCATAAAAGTACACATGAATTTTACACATTTGAGGTGTTACTTTAAAACAATATAACTAAAAATGCAAATTCCACAAAATAAAAAAAAATTTATCGATAATGATATAATTTCAACACTGGAGAACAGAGAAAAAAATAAATTCTGTTCATGTCATTGTCAGAATTGCACATGCCTGTGCTTACCTAAACTGGAAAATAAGTATCAGCCATTCTTTATCAGGATTAATATTGAATTAGATATGGTTTTAATTCATTGCAGTTGAATAAAATGTAATTTCACAATAAAACAAAAAGTCATCTAATTTCTTTAAAAAATTATAATGACACATTTGGGAGGTAGAAAGTAACCCCATTTTTGCTTTAGGGATCTTTTTTATATAACTTCTCTCATGCCTGTTAAAGCGATCGTCTAAGACCAGAATCTACTCAATCTGGCTTTATTTAATAATTATGCTCCCTCATTTTTAACAAGGATGTGGGCACCTGGCTGGCTCAGTTGGTTGGGTGTCTGCATTCGACTCTGGTAATGATCCCATGGTCCCAGAGTCCTGGGATCAAGCCCCCTGTAAGGCTCCCTGTTCAGCAGGGAGCCTGCACCCCCCTCTCCTCCTGTCCCTCCCTGACCTTGTGATCTCTCTCGCTCTCTCAGTCACCCAATCTCTCAAATAAAATCTTTAAAAAAAATAATCTGTCTCATATGTAGACATGAAAAATCTATTATAATAAGCAACTTATACTACATGAGAACAACATTCTCCTCCCATCTGTTGCACCAGTTTCACTTCTCTAAACAGGTATAATTATCCCTTAAATCTAGACAGTTTTCACATAAATAGTTATTTTGTTCAATCTGGGGGTTTACTCATCTTACATTAATTATCTCTCTAGTACAAGGAGGTAAACAGTAAATTTAACTGTACCACTTCCACAAATATAGAACCAAAGTACACCTATATTATATAAACAACCCTGGGGTGCCTGGGTGGCTCAGTCATTAGGCATCTGCCTTTGGCTCAAGTCATGATCCCAGCATCTTGGGATCGAGCCCCATATGGGGTTCCCTGCTCAACAGGGAGCCTGCTTCTCCCCCTCTAGCTCTCCCATGCTTATGTTCCCTCTCTCAATATCACTCTCTGTAATAAAATCTTTTAAAATAATAAATAAATAAATAAATAATAAAAACAATAGCTTGTTTCAAAACTCAAGTCTAGACTGAAAAAGTTAATTTAACTTGAATATTTACAGGGCATTTTCTTAAGCTTAAAGAATTTCACTTACCACAAATTCTCCATAATCAAACTGATGTCTTTGATTTAGATGACTAACGAAATTTCTAGTAATCTGGCTAGGATCTCCCCAAGGAAGAGACACACAAATAGGACATGTCTATGAGAAACAGAATGTTTTAAATATAATGAAAATATCCAAACATACTAATTATTGGAAGTATTAAAACAACACAAGCTTATGTTACTGAAAATGTCTATATAAAAATCATTTCTGGGGTGCCTAGGTGGCTCAGTGGGTTAAGCTTCTGCCTTCAGATCAGGTCATGATCTCAGAGTCCTGGGATCGAGCCCCGCATCAGGCTCTCTGCTCAGTGGGGAGCCTGCTTCCCCCCCTCTCTCTGCCTACCTCTGCCTACCTGCAATCTCTGTCGAATAAATAAAGAAAATCTTTAAAAAAAAATCACTTCTAAGGTCCAAATTTCAAGAAATCATCATTTCCTGACCAAAGTACCTCAGATAAAGTATAGTAATCTAACACAATAAAAAAGAGAGATACATTCTATTATTTATATCTCTGACTACAAAGATTTGTTTGAACAGAAACATCATAGTCAGCCTTTAATAATGCCACAGTTGCTATCATTAGCCAGCATGTAATCTCATTTGAACCACAAGTAACTATAATCACTATTAGCTTAATTTTATTTATAAGTAAAATGAAAGTGAAGTAAACTTCAAATCAATCCTTAAGGTTTTAAATGAAGGACATGCTAAAAAGTGAATGGATGAAACACTCACATCAAGTAAGAAGAAACTTTTAACTGGACTCTAACCAAAGTTTGTGCTGTTTTGAAAATAATGCAGAACAAAAATTGGCCAATGCAATATAAAACAAATCAAGTATCTTAAATGTGAGATTTTTTCCTGGAGAGATCTTTGGCAATTGTATTTGTTTATTAACTGACTGTCCCCTAATGAACGGAGTAGGTGATGTGTCTCCCTTTGTGCTATGTAAGAGTTTAAGTGTAGTCTCAGTAGTTACTGAGGCATATCTTTCACACCTTTTCTAGCACTACCAACTAAATCTGCTTAGAAATACCTATAATCCTTATTTTATTTATGAAATGTTCTTTCTACTCTATTTCTGAAGAAAATATATATCAAAATGTACAGGTGAAAAGGAAGTATCTCTTCCAGCTCAGTTTCTCCTGTACCATCCACAGCTGAAATCACTTACCTGTGTAACTCATGTTCCAAAAGAGGACTTGTAGGACCATTAACACAATGCTGGAATCCTGCAGTCCACTGTCTCCCTCATTCATCAAAAAGGTCTCCCCCTTTCTTACACAGCCTCAAAATGGCATCAAAAAGATATGTATGCATCAAAAAGAAAGTATGATTCTTTTCCTTCCGTGCTTTATGCATTCATATACTAGATTCTGCAAGGATACAATTAAAAACACCTACTGACTTCATTCTTATTTATAAATGCTTTCACCTACAACAGGTCCACCAGGCCAGATCCAGCTGCCTGAATCCTACAGATTAAGAGATTGAGAGGTCTCAGTAGAGGTTCTGCCATTCCTCAAATGAAAATCCCCAGTTCACCTTTCATGATTTCACTCTCCTCCAGCCTATTCTCTTACATCACCCTTATAATAACCATCTCCCTTTCTATAAGTGAGTTAGTGGAATTTTAAATATCTTATTTTGCTTCTGGTCATCAATTTTTTGTTGACAAAAGTCTACCTTCTTGATAATGCCCATTCCAAGTTTAAATCAACTACTTTCCCTTATACACATGAAGTAAAATGGAAGAGCATATTTAAACAGAAGACTGTCTTTAACATAGGTACTTACCACAGGAACTATCTGAAATAGGTGATTACTGTTACAATGATCCAGTAAACGCTGTCTGGTAAAATTTGATTCTTGACACAAGGGACATTTAAAGGTAGGATGCCCAGAAGAACTATAAAATAATTTTAAATGAAATGTACTTAAGGTGAAATCGTAACAAAAATGATGCTTTTCTATTCTTTGACCAATTATTTTAAGTTTCGTTTTTTAAAAATATACTTATTATTCAAAGATTTCCTCATTTTGCAAAAACTATTTTCAGTAAATTATCTACAACAGATGTTCCCAAACAATCTCAGTTTACAGTACCCTTAAAATGTTTCAGTACATTTTCTCGTGGCGCCTTTAGCTTAAACGAAAACAAACCTAGCTGCCCCATATGTTAAGCAGTTACGTCCAAACAACTTAAATTTAGTCATTTGTGTAAGGCCAACAGATGTCTCTGTAACTCTCCTGAAAGTTGTAAACACCCTGTGGTGTCCCATATCTAGGACGTCAAAACTTTTTATTAAAAAGATTCCCATCAAGGTCAGATCCTTAGTCTATCCCAATCTCTAGGAATCTAACATCCAAAATTCATAGGAAAAGTGAAAAACAATAGTGTCAATCATCAGAACAATCAACATTTCAAAACATTTTGAGGATCATGCATCACTGAAGTTTAATACCTCAGAATTTCAGCAAAGGGACAGTTTAATACTGACATCTCTACCTAAATTATGCATGGAAGAAACTGGACCACAGTAAAAGAGGAGATCTACACTATTCTAATTTAACGTGATCTGTAAAAGCATCTGTAGCATTTATTTAATTGCTAGTCTAGCATTATGCCTGATGATTTCATTTTATAAAAAAATTTCAGGGGTGCCTGGGTGGCTCAGTGGGTTAAAGCCTCTGCCTTTGGCTCATCTCAGGGTCCTGGGATTGAGCCCCACATTGGTCTCTCTGATCAGCAGGAATCCTGCTTCCTCCTCTCACTCTGCCTGCCTCTCTGCCTACTTGTGATCTCTGTCTGTCAAGTAAATTAATTAATTAATTAATTAATTAAAAGATCGATTATAAAGTGACAGATATTATATACTAAAGTAGTAAAATTTTCAAAAGCTTACCTTGTATTCTCTTGATAAGTTTCTGTGTTATCAGATGTAGATGTTTCACTCCTATTACTTAAGAAGAATAGAGGTGGGAAAACGTTAATACCTCAAGTAAAAAAGCACATTACAGATTCACTAACTTGAATTGCTAATGAAAGGACTAGTCTGAATTTTTTTAAAAGCCTGAACTTCAGGATGCCTGGGTGGCTCAGCCAGTTAAGCATCTAATTCTTGATTTTGGCTCAGGTCATGATCTCAGCATTATGAGACTGCGCCCCATATAGGTTCTGTGTTGAGCACGGACCCTGCTAGAGATTCTCTTTCTCCCCCTCTCTTCACTCCCCCAACTCGCACATGCACGCCCTCTTTTAAAAAAAATAAAAATAAAAATAAAAAAAAAGCCTGAACTTCAAATAGTTCTGAACTATGAAATAATTATAGCATTACTTTCTAAATAAATTCTGGTAAGAAAACTGCTTATTAAATCTTTATTTACATCCTTTTCAAATTAACTTATGCAGTTACAAATATATAGAGAATATAGAATTTTGCAGAATTATCTTAAATTTCTAGCATGATAGTATTTCCCCAGGTTCTTCAGACTTTCAAAGAGACTCTTCCACCTAGACTACCTAGTTTTTGAAAGCTGAGGTAGAAGCAAGAATCTGTGAACTTTCTGACTTGTAACTAGAATGTGGTTTAAAGATGCAGCCTCCAAAGCAGAGTAGTTTTAAGAGAAGATTTAAATGTTCATTATGTTCTTATTTTCCAAAAAAGGAACTAGACTTTCCAACATTTAATATACAGAACAATTTGACATCTTCAGAGGGACCCTGTCCTGGAGCCAAATGTCATATGCAGTATTAGAGAAATCCAGAGGGATGAGTTGGTATGTTCCAAATGGGGACTGTCACTTATGCATTACAGAATATTATCAGAATGGTCAATTTTATAGAAACAAATCCTTTTAATAGCAGAAACATTAACAGAAATGAGACAGGTAGTGGGCAAAGAACTGTACCATGCAGATGTCTGCTTTTATATCTCAATACCAGAATTAAAAGAGTTGTTAAACCTAGAAAAATGCTTATTCATTTTTTATAAAAAACAAAACCGTTACTATACCAGCTGCCTAACAAATGTTCTTTTCTTTTTGAATTTTCCTTTTTTGATTTTTCATAATAGAGCTACATACAACAAGGTTTATTTAGTGTAGACACCCTCCCAAAGACTGTCCCTTCTATGAAAATAACCATGTTCTCTCTCCACACACATCTATCCAATGCTGAGCCAGCAAGCGAGCTTCCCAGTTTTCACACCCAAAGAGCAAACTAGTAAACCATTCTTTTCTGTACCTTTCCGGCAGATACTAATCTGTCTCTTCAGGTAAAGATGGCATTTTAACAATGTGAAGACTAAACACCTTTTTAAAATAAACTCAAATTATGGAAACTGCATTTATTAAAGAGTTATTCTGAATTTGTTAATGAAAACAGTATGTGTCACCTATTTTTTAAAAATCTCATATCTGTATCTTTAAACTTGGTAACAGATTTTTCTAATTGTTTTTTTAAATCTTTTTAAAATCTTTCAAATAGGGGTGCCTGACTCGCTCAGTCGGTACATCATATGACTCTTAATCTCAGGGTTCTGAGTTCAAGTCTCAAACTGGGCACTGAGCTTACTTAAAAAACTAAAAAATAAAAAACAAATAAAATCTTCCAAATAAATATAATCACTGGGTTTTGAATGTGTCCTTTAAAAACACTGTAACGAATACTATGCAGCCATCAAAAGAAATGAAATCTTGCCATTTGCGACAACATGGATGGAACTAGAGCGTATCATGCTTAGCGAAATAAGTCAAGCAGAGAAAGACAACTATCATATGATCTCCCTGATATGAGGAAGTGGTGATGCAACATGGGGGCTTAAGTGGGTAGGAGAAGAATAAATGAAACAAGATGGGATCGGGAGGGAGACAAACCATAAGTGACTCTTAATCCCACAAAACAAACTGAGGGTTGCTGGGGGGAGGGGGTTTGGGAGAAGGGGGTGGGATTATGGACATTGGGGAGGGTATGTGCTTTGGTGAGTGCTGTGAAGTGTGTAAACCTGGTGATTCACAGACCTGTACCCCTGGGGATAAAAATATATGTTTATAAAAAATAAAATAAAATAAAAACACTGTAACGACTTCTAGTTGGTTTATAAGAACAACTGTAACATCATTAGGGAAGATGAAAATTTCAACAAAGCTCTTTTGACATTTAATGAATGGAACTGAAAATTTTAGTAAGCTCAACCTGTGACATACTTCTTCTATTTGGATCTATAAGCTTTTGTATGGTAAATATCTTTTTCAGCCATGACAGTCAGCAAAATCAGTATCGCTGTAAAAAGAACTTAGTTTCAAATCTTTGATTATGTCATAGTGTTAAACTAAGATTTAAAAAATTTTAGGGGGCACCTGGGTGGCTTAGTCAGTTAAGCATCCAACTCTTAATTTTGGCTCAGGTCATGACCTTGGGGTAGTGAGACTGAGCCCTGTGACAGGCTCCACGCTCAGCAGGGAGTCTGCTTGAGATTCTCTCCTTTCCTCTCTTGCGTCTACCCCGCAAACTCATGCACGTGTGTGTGTGCTCTAAGTAAATCTTTTAAAAAATTTTCTAGAAAGTATAGTCAACAATACTAGTTTTAGTAAAAGTATTAATAAAACATTAATAAAAATATCTCATACCATTAAGCAAAATTTATTTTTAAAGTAACAATTTCATCTTTAGCTCACTTAAATTTTGCATACTTTAAATGTACATAAAGTATTTGTACTGTAAAATACATGCATGTTTTTTATTATTTTATTTTTACTTTAAGATTTGTGTATTCATTTTAGAGTGAAAGAGAGAGGGTGAGTGAGAGCACAGAGAGAGGCAAAGGGAAAGAAGCAGTTTCCTGTTGAGCTAGGAACCCGATGCAGAGCTAGATCTCACAATCTGGAGACCATGACCTGAGCCAAAACCAAGAGTCAGACACTTAACCAGCTGAGCCACCCAGGTGCCCCAGATGCATAGTTTTAAAATAAACATACATGTACTAGGAATGCATTCTTTATTTTTTTCACTGATGGGGTATACAACCACAAAAGTGATTTAAAACATTTTAATATCAAATTTAATGCCCTTTTCAAATGCTTTCTCCCTTGCCTCTCCCATTACAGTTCTCTATTTTCCATTATAACTGTCATTATCATCACTCTAGCCCTTCCTAATCATCCTGTACCATGTCTGGGCTACTACTGGTAGCCTATTCATTTACTCCAGAAATGCATGAATGGGTTCAACAACAGAAAATCTATTACAGGTACCATATTATCAATTAAAATTATTAAAAGATCATTTCATCTGATGCAGAATAACCATTCAATAAGATGCAACCTCCATAATGAAAACAAAAACAAAAACAAAAAATCCTGATCGTTCACAATGCTTCTAAAAATACAAATGCCTACACCTTAAGTACCAAAATATCTGGGAATTGTGTCAAATGTATGTAAGTTTTAATTCCATAAAAGATTCCATTTTTTGAAAAGATTTTATTTATTTGACAGACAGAGATCACAAGTAGGCAGAGAGGCAGGCAGAGAGAGATAGGAGGAAGCAGGCTCCCCGCTAAGCAGAGAGCCTGATGTGGGGTTCAATCCCAGGACCCTGAGATCATGACCTGAGCGGAAGGCAGAGGCTTCAACCCACTGAGCCACCCAGGCGCCCCAAAAGATCCCATTTTGAACAGAACCATTTAATGGGGAAATCTTAAATTCAGAATGATATCATTATGACACAGATAAAAAATACCTATGTTAAAAAACTACAGTAAACATAATACTTAATAAAATTTTAGATGCATTCGCACTTAAAATCAAGAACAAGAGAAAGGTGTCTCCTACTTAATATTGGATAGAGATCCTAGTTAATGCAATAAATTATGACATGAAACACTAAGACATAAAATTACATTAAAAAAAAATTTTCCACATAGTAAGTCCAAGAGAATCTACAGGTAAATTATTTGGAACTATGAGAACTAATAAGTCAACAGTTGCTAATACAATCTTAACGTAAAAATCTGGACTATTCCTACGCACTAGTAATAATCACTTAGATTACAAAACAGGAAAAAACATCCATATGTATACAACAGAAGTTTTACTAGGAAAAGATACAACAAAACATATTTACACATGCTCTAAATGGAATTTTTCAGCACATTTTTTAAAAAAAATGCTCTTTTAAAAAAAGAGATGGGGCACCTGGGTGGCTCAGTTGGTTAAGGGGTCTGCCTTCAGCTCAGGTCATGATCTCAGGGTCCTCAGATGGAGCTCCAGGGCAGGCTCCCTGCTTCTCCCTCTCCCTCCGTGCCACCTCCACCCCCCACATTCCTGCCCTGTCTTTCTCAAATGAATTTAAAAAAAACTTTTAAAAAAGAAAAAGGGAGAGAAGGGTGCCTGGGTGACTCAATGGGTTAAAGCCTCTGCCTTCAGCCCAGGTCACAGTCTCAGGGTCCTGGGATCCAGTCCTGAGTCAGGCTCTCTGCTCAGCAGGGAGCCTGCTTCCCCTCCTCTCTCTCTGCCTGCCTCTCTGGCTACTTATGATCTCTCTTTCTGTCAAATAAAAAAATAAAATCTGTAAAAAAAAAAGGGGGGTGGTGGTGGTGCCTGGGTGGCTCAGTCACTAAGCATCTGCCTTCAGCTCAGGTCATGATCCCAGTGTCTGTGGATCGAGCCCACATGGGGCTGCCTGCTCAGTGGGAAGCTTGCCTCTCCTTCTAGAGCTCCCCCACGCTTGTGTTCTTTCTCTTGATATCTCTGTCAAATAAATAAAAATCTTTTCTAAAAAATCACATTAAAAAAACTGGGGAAGACAAGCTGTTTCCCTGTTTAATGTAAACAGGGAAAGTCAGGATCATATGATGTCAATTCCCTACAAATCTATGATTTCAATGAATTCAACCTCTATAATGCTTCTGATCAAAATCTCTACAGAGATTTTCAGGAGACTCAAAAGTCTGATTCTAAAATTTATGTGGAATATCAAGGGGACAAGAATAGTAGAAACAATTTTATAAGTAAACCAAGGAAGGAAATTTTCCTTACATGACATTAAAACTTATTGTTGAAGCAATAATAATTAAGATAGCCTGATATCAGAGAAATAAGCAAATGAACAGAACAGAACAGAACACAGAGAGATGTGTAGGACTGAAATGGCACTGTAAATCTGTGAGGAAAAAATTGACCCACTGAATGGTACTGGACAAATGGCTAACCACATGGGGAAATTTTTTCTACCTCACATTATACATTCAAAATAAATGTGAAAAGCAGAGCTTTAAACTGTTCAAAGAAGAAAATATCTTATAACCTTGACATAGGAAAAAATTTCTCAACATGATACAAAATGCAAAAATCATTTAAAAAATTATATATATATATATATATATATATACATACAAATAAAAATAACACATTTTTGTTTGTCAAAAGATACTATAACAAGAGTAGCCAAAGACATTTGCAATCAGGAAATAAAAGCAAAAATAGACAAGTAGGACTACCTAACTTAAAAAGCTTCATCACAGCAAAGGAAACAACCGAAAGAGTGAAAAGATGACCTATGGAATGAGAGAATATATTTATAAACCACGTATCTGATAAAGGGTTAATCTTCAAAATATATAAGGAACTCCTACAACTTAACAGCAAAGAAACTACCAACCCTATTACAAAATAGGGGCTAAAAACTTGAATAATTCTCCAAAGATGAGATAGAAATGGCCAACAGGTATATAGAAAGATGCTCAAGGTCACTAATCAACAGGGAAATGCAAATCAAAATCACAATGAGCTGTCATCTCATACCTGTTATGACAGCTATTATCAAAAAAGCATATAAGACGAGTATTAGTGAGGGTGTGGGAAAAAACTGGAACCTATGTACACTGTAGGAGGGAACGAAAATGTTACAACCACTTTGGAAAACAGTAGGAAGGTTCCCCCTCAAAAAACAAACAAAACTACCATATGATTCAGGATTCTTACTTGTGGGTATTTACCCAAAACAACTGAAATCAAGATCATGAAGAAATATTACCATTCCCATGTTCACTGTGGGGCTATTCATAAAAGCCAGGAGGCAGAAACAATCTTGTGAATGTATAAAGACACAAAGATACGAATAGATAAAGAAAACGTGGCATATACATACAACTGATTATTCAACCTTAAAGGAAATCCTGTAAATGAATGAATCCTGAAAATGACAACATGAATGAACCTTGAGAATGTTCTAAGTTAAATAAGCCAGTCACAGCACAAATATTCCATGATTTCACTTATATGAACTATGCAAAATAGTCAAACTCATAGAAGCAAAGAACAGAATTGTGGTTGCCAAAGACTAAGAGACAGTGAAATCGGGAGTTACTAATCAATATGTATAAAACATTAGTTATGCAAGATAGGTTCTAGAGATTTGTTGTACAACACTGTGACAATAGATAAGAACACTATATTATACACTTAAAAATCTGTTAAGAGGATAGCTAGCTAGCTCATGTTAAGCATCCTTTCCAAAATTAAAAAAAAAAAAAAGGAAAGGGGCCCCTGGCTGCTCAGTTGGAAGAGTGTACAAATTTTGATCTTGGGGTTGTGAGCCCCAAGTAAATAGAGATTACTTAAATAAATAAAACATTTTTAAAAAGGAAGAAAAAGAATTAAAATTATGTATGACTATGCCATTTAATGCTAAATTAAGTTGCAATATTCCTTAAAGCAAAATTTTCAAAATGCTTAAGTATCTCATTTCTAGTCTTTTAAAAATATGAAGAAAGGGTGCCTGGGTGGCTCAGTGGGTTAGGCCGCTGCCTTCGGCTCAGGTCATGATCCCAGGGTCCTGGGATCGAGGCCCGAATCGGGCTCTCTGCTCAGCAGGGAGCCTGCTTCCCTCTCTCTCTCTCTGCCTGCCTCTCTGTCTACTTGTAATCTCTGTCTGTCAAATAAACAAATAAAATCTTTAAAAAAAAATATGAAGAAAAATCCCAAAGTCTATACTTATGTGTTTTACAAAATGGCAAAAAAAAAAAAAAATTTTTTTTTGAGGAAAAAAAAAATTTAAAAATTATATATACTTGTAATACATGGAATAAAGGATTGGCATCTACAATATATAAAGAATGTTTATAAATAAGGAAAAGTCATTTTACCTAATACTTATACCAGATTCCTTAATAAAGAGCTATTTAGCAGGGTGTCTGGTAGGCTCAGTTGGTTAAGCATCGGAGTCTTGTTTTTGGCTCAGGTCATGATCTCAGAGTCAAAAGATTGAGGCCTGCATTGGGCTCTTCACTTGACATGGAGCCTGCTTAAGATTCTTTCTCTCTCTCCCTTTCACTCTGCCCCCCTCCATGTCCCATATACATGTCCTCTCTCAAGAAAAAACAAAAACAAAAACGAAACCAAAGAAAGTTATTTAGCCACTTAAAATGTTCAACATCTTGGAAAGAAATCTGTAGGAACAACCTAAGACTGCTTGTAACTTTCAGTCTCTCTGAAGGGCTGTATTGGACTAAACTATATGCACCTACTGATATCTACAGATTAATATTTTCAAAGAGTCAAAATTAGTAAGAAAAACCTACAACCAGACCAAACAATTTCCAAGGAAGATAAAATGTGTCTGGTATCTCAATGATTATATGCATCTTTCCTCCCTATCCTCCTCTTCCTCACTTCTAGTGGCTAAAGAAAACAGCATATACTCTTATATGTTAAAACCAGAATTTTATTAGTATCAACTAGAGAGGGCCTTAAACAACTAGGACTGCTATATAATTATCATGACAAACTACCCCATACTAATGAAATAATTTTATTAAACATCCTCTAACATTTATTACTTTATAGTAAATAATTATACCCTGAATGATCTGACTGAAACTAGTGGGCTAGTTTATCTTGGATTATTCAACTGGAAGTTAAACTGTTTATATATAGAAAAGGGGACTGTGTTTTACTTATTCCTGTGTATTGAACATGTAGAGTGTGCCCAGTAGTTTAAAAGTACAATAAATCTATGTTGAATTAATAAAACGATCAACGGATTTATTTTGAATTTTTTTTTTTTTTTAAACTGCTGAGATAGGTACATGCAGACACCACTTTAAGAATTTCCACAGCCGGGCGCCTGGGTGGCTCAGTGGGTTAAGCCTCTGCCTTCAGCTCAGGTCATGATCTCAGGGTTCTGGGATCAAGGCCCGCATCGGGCCCTCTGCTCAGTGCGGAGTCTGCTTCCCCCCCACCCACCGCCTGCCTCTCTGCCTACTTGCGATCTCTGTCAAATAAATAAATAAACTCTTAAAAAAAAAAAAAAAAAGAATTTCCACAGCCATGAAGTTCAGAGTTTAAATCATCCATTTGTACTTACAAGGAAATACTGAAAACTGTATTCTGAGAAAACACCTGCTCTACTCTCTTAGGTAGTCCTTTGACTCTGCCACAAAGAGGTTTTATTAAAGCAATGAATTTTCATAAAATGTCACCAAATCCTGCTTAACTGTTAATTACATGATTCTGTTCTTTTTTTTTTTTTTAAAGATTTTATTTATTTATTTGACAGAGATCACAAGTAGGCAGAGAGGCTGGCAGACAGAGAGAGAGAGAGAGGGAAGCAGGCTCCCTGCTGAGCAGAGAGCCCGAAGCGGAACTCGATCTCAGGACCCTGAGATCATGACCTGAGCCGAAGGCAGCGGCTTAACCCACTGAGCCACCTAGGCGCCCCATGATTCTGTTCTTAATCAGCAATATAAAATGTACCTGTTCTCCAGTAACTTGACAAAGAGTAAGACCTTAAATTCTCCAAACTGAGCAGTTTTAAAAAGCTTAGCTGCTAGCAATGATCTTCATGGAGAACTGCATGAATTTATAGATCCTCTCCATTCTACCAATACACCTAGATTAATTAAGCCAGCATATCAGAGAAAAGACCCTGGAAGAAAAGTTTTAATAACAATAAGGCATTATCATAAGCTACCTTGAAGGGGGCCTTTAAATTACAGCCCTATGTACCTTGTTTTGTATTTACCACAGGAAAGATGACGTTTAACCGCACAGTTTTCTTTAAGGGTGCTATGGGCAAAATCATTTCAGTATCATTTCTTTTTTTTTTTTTTTTTAAAGATTTTATTTATTTGACAGACAGAGATCACAAGTAGACAGAGAGGCAGGCAGAGAAAGAGGAGGAAGCAGGCTCCCTGAGGAGCAGAGAGCCCGATGCGGGGCTCGATCCCAGAACCCTGGGATCATGACCTGGGCCGAAGGCAGAGGCTTTAATCCACTGAGCCACTCCGGCATCCCTCAGTATCATTTCTTTTAGTATCAGGAATAGCTGTGTTTTTCATTAGAAACATTTTGTTTATAATATCACAGACAATGTTAATAACATAATGGATGTTTTCTTCTTTGTAGTAGCTACTTGGAGGCTATGAAACATAGTTGATAGGATATTACAATATATTTGGCTACTAACTGAAATCTTTATATGCTGGGTTATCTTTTGTCCCTCCAGATCTTCTCTCCTCCATTTTTCACCATGCTTTGTGTACTGAGAGACTAACCTGCATCAATAGGCTCCCCGCTCTGCTTTCCAGTTGGGTTCAGCCCAGCAGGCAATTGGGAGGGTAAAACAAGAGGAGAGTTAGGGTATTTATTTCCCAGACTCCTTCCTACCAAAACTGCCTCAGCTGGCTGCATTCCTCCGAGCTGCCCTCTCTATACAGCTCACTTTCTCCAAGTTCTGGTGTCTACTTCCTCCCCTCCCCTGCTTTCAGCAGACCCAGAGTACATCGCTAACTATTGTGATTTCCAGCTGCTCACATAGTGTACCCAACACCTTTGAAAATAGTCCCCTTACTAAATTCTCCTCAAAATACCTAATTTGAGTGCATTATCTCCCTCCTCTTGGTGGAGAGGAGATATGAAGCCTTACTCTGGCCTCGTATCTTCCTACCTCCTACATTAAAAAACAAAAACAAACAACCTTCGTTTCCTTCCTTCACCAATTTCCTTACTAATAATTCATACACAAACCCAATTTTTCCCATTACAATTATAATTTTTCACAGGACATAAAAATGAATAAGACCAAGAAGTCCATTCTAGATTTTAAAAAGAAAGGCAGTAAACAAATAAATATAATCAAGTCTTAGAGGACCTAGTTGGAGAATAAAGAAAGGGCATACCAAAAGGAAGAAATTCTAGAGGTCAGGGAAGATTTTACAGAGTGATTAACACTTGGTCTAAATCTTCAAAGAAAAGAAAAAGTCCACTGACTGGCAAAGTGTGGGTTAGGGTGGCGGGAAAAGGGACTACTACTTGTAAAAGTATGGAGGTGAGGGAATGATGAGAGTGATAATTAAAAACTACCCTTTTGGAGCACCTGGGTAGCTCCGTTGGTTGGGCGACTGCCTTCAGCTCAGGTCATGATCCTGGAGTCCCAGGATCGAATCCCGCATCGGGCTCCCAGCTCCACAGTGAGTCTGCTTCTACCTCTGACCTTCTCCCCTCTCATGCTCTCTCTCTCTCAAATGGATAAATAAAATCTTTAAAAAATAAAAAAATAAAAACTACCATTTACCAAGCAAGGTACGATTCAATATACTTTGCCTTTATTAACCTATTTAATGGCTCCCAACCCAATAAGGTACTAATAGTATTATTACCATCCCCCCTTTTAAAACAGAGGAGAAAATTGAGATACAGTTTCTTGCCAAGATCATATAATTAGTAGACCCAGGTAGTTTGACTCCAACGGTTCATTTTCTAAAACTGCTAACTTATACTGCTTCTTAAGGATGGCGAGGAAATGGTACAAATAATTCAATGTAGCTAAGACATATGATATAATGATGGTTAGCCAAGAAAGAGAAAGGCTAAAAAATGCAAGGCAAGTTCCAGATCAGAAAGGGCTTTAGAATAAAGAATTCTGTCTGATAAAACAGTTGTTGGATTTTAGATCATGGAACCTCTTGAGAATCTCAACATTCTTTCCCCAGAAAAACACACACACACAAAATATTTGGCAGTTTAGGTAGTTCAGAGTCCTTGCTGGCCCATGCGATTCAGAATGAGAAGCACTGCTATGGAGTCACGCTATGGACTTCCAAGGTACACGGAGTAAGGTATAAGGACAGGGAGAAAGAGATCAGAGTTGCACTTGTGAAATACCACTTTGGCAACAGCATATAGGACAGGTTAGAGGAGGACCACCAATAAAAAGACTACCGTAATAGTTCAAATGAGAGATGATGAAGGCTCGAGCTAGGGAAGTGACAATAGTGTTAGAAGAAAAGCACAGATGAGGAATACTGCTATCAGTAATCAAACTGGATCTGAGAGGTAAAGGAGAAGGCAACAAGACTTCTGAGGAGAAACTCTGGTCCTTTAACAAGCAGTGATTACACAAATCATACATACGAGCAACTTTGCCAAGAACTGGAAATACAATGTTAAACAAGACAAACACCACCTCACACTTAAGAATAATCTATTCAGTTAATAAAAAATTGCTGAATAATTGCAATATAGCAGAGGTACAATAATAAAGAAAGCACAGAGATGAAGGAACCTGAGGAGACTTTTTTTTTTTTTTTTTTTTAATTACAAAACAGGAGTGACCCATTTCATCCAATGATGCTAAGTCAAGTAAAATGAGAATCTAAAAGAATTTTGCAGACTGGGCAATCAGAAAATTCCTAAAGACTAGACCAGTTTCATATGAGTAGAGAAGCCTACAGTACATAAGCCTAAGTACTTAAGAGCAGTTAATTACTGAAAATTAGCAACACATGAAATGAAATGCTACTGAAATAAAATCTTAAGAGACTCTGCTTAATCCAGTCTCCTGGGAGCCTTTCCACACTACTGCCAATACTGCCTTTTCCTTACACAAAAACTATGTGTGTACTTGCTATTATTGAGTGTTTAAAAACTAAGTTAAAAATTAAGCACTTTATGTCTAGGGATACATGCATAGATGGTAATATTACAAAGAAAAGCAATGGAATGAATAACCTAAAAAGGAGGAGAGTGGCTACCTCTGGGAATATGTGGTTCAAAAGGATAGGGCTATGGACTCTGAAAAACAATCTGAGGGGTTTGAAGTGGTGGGGGGGTGGGAAGTTGGGGTACCAGGTGGTGGGTATTATAGAGGGCACGGATTGCATGGAGCACTGGGTGTGGTGAAAAAATAATGAATACTGTTTTTCTGAAAATAAATAAATTAATTTAATTTTAAAAAAAAAGGATATGGGCTCACAAGGAGATTCTAAGACCCTAAAGAATGTTCTATTTTTCAATCTGGGTTATAGTGGTTAACTGGATATTTGTTTTATCACTATTTTAAAAATCATACATGTACATTTTGGTCACTACTCTGTGTAAAGTACATTTCATAGAAATGTTTAATACATACACATCAGAGACAATAAGATAAAGCAAACCAAGATCTAGTTTAAAAAGCGGAGGGGACTAAAATAGAACTAAGAATTTAGTAGTACCACATCTCACTTTTACATGACATCTTATTATGAGAATTAAAATTTTTAACAACTCTATTTCTCAGATAGCAAATAAAGATTTTAGTTGAAAGGGATTTTCTTTGGTTTTCAAGTAATTTCAGTTGCAAAAGAAAACAGGCTTCAACTCTGTTTTTTATTTAAAGAAATGTAGATTTTTTTCCTTAGAATTATTTTTAAATAACACAAGCTTAAGTACATTATAAAGATGCTCTCCCAGATGCAATCTTACATGAGTTAAACAAGCTTGAAGACAAATGTTATAAATCTGTTACCTGGCAAAATACTTTAAACACACATACATACCCCCAAACAAAAAACACTTTATCATATAGTTCTCCAAACAATTCTACTTGAACTATAAAAATTCTCTTTTTATAAATAAATATTGCTTACCTGTTCCCTACTGAATCTTGAGAGATCTGAAAGTTTGGAATGATAGAGGAAACACCATATTCATCTTGATACTTCTTACAAGATTTGTAATGATGTCTCATGCGATAGAATTTAATCTGTAAATTATTGATCAAAATGTAATGTGACTTTTAATTTCAAACAGAAGTTGTAAGATTTGAGATATTGTCAACAGAAGAAAAGCAAGATAAACATAACCAAGCAAATATTCCATTTAATTTAAGTAAATGATTTAATTCTTAAGAAGCTGAAAATAAGTAATAAGTTTCTGTCCATTAGATGCAGATGTGAACTCACTGCAAAAAAATATTAACAATAATTTTGTACTTGAAACTATGCTACTAATAATAGACCAAAAACGAGTAAATTAAAAGCAGTAATTGGTTTGCCTTATGGTATTGGCCATTTCTTTATTCTTTATTGCACTGACAGAGTTGGAAAGTGCTTTTAAAAAAAAATTAGGTTCCCAGGTTAACACCTGGAACATTTTTCAGCTTCTCACAGAGAAGCAGAGCCTGAATCTCTCAAGTGTACTTTCTGGCTTCACTTCACTGCCCTGTCAGTTAACACCTCCCTCAAAGAGATGGAAAAGCAGATCTGACTTGTGTGAATGCATGAAAAAGCAACTGGTTTTGCTCACTGACTTTATTAGCTATTTGAAAAAGTGGCAGCAATAAATCCATAAATACATGGATATACTCAAAGCCTAACCACCCCTCACCACTTCACTCCCTCTTCAAATGAACAGACTGGAGAATTAATGCCAGTTATTTGCCAACACCTGATTTTCTCACCTGTTCCTTAAAAATTAATTAGTTTTCTGCAAAATATCCTGTGATTTTTTTTTTAAACACAAACACAAGTAAAGTGGGCAGCCAGAGAGCTCCTTGACTACATAAATCCATCTGGCCCATTTCTGTGTACAAAACTGCATTACTGAAGCTGTTACCATCACAATTTGTACCAGAATGGGGTTTAAATGAGTTAAATGCCAGTTTGTTCATTTGGTTCATTTAGTAGGTAATCAATGAGCAATTACTTTGAGAAAAATACCATGCTAAAAATTATGACAAATTCACAGACTGTATCTTTCAGTCTGTTCTCAATAAGTTTATGATCTATCAAGATCTATAATCAGGTTTTTTGGCCTTTCTACCCAATTTAAGTAACTTCTTTCTCTTCAAACCAGCACCTACCAAGAAAATTCAAATAGGAATTTGATTTTCAAAGTAGAGTAGAACCTTCATTTTCAAAGAAGAGCTATGTTGCATTTACTCTACCTGTTTTGCACAGCATCTGCAGCTACCAGAAAACTTCCTCATGATATTTTCAAGGTCTAAGGCCCGTTCAGGACATGCTCTCTCTCTTCTAGTCACATTTCCACGACAGAGGGGACAATGTATTCCGCTTTCTCTCATTGCAGTCAGGAAACATTTTCTACAGAAACTAAACCAAACATTTGTGACATGTTAACTACAGAAAAAAGACTTCATTTCTATGATTAAACACACTCAAGCAGTTATAGATATATATTCAAGCTAAATGAGTTAGGCTATTCATATGTATATAACCTGCGGAATTTTAAAAACTATACATGTATTTCTCGGAGTCTAAGGCTAATAATTGGGCTAAATAGGAATATAAAAGAAACTACACTCAATTATGCTTTAAACTTTTTAACATAATATATGAAAAGTAAGTATTAACATTACGTAACATTATCAGAGGAAGCGTCCACAAAGGAATGACTGGCTTATCCTGTGTCATTTATTAGCAGTGTGATCTTAGGTAACACACTAAACAAAACTGGATCTCTATTTCCTCCCCTTATGAAATGAAAGAATAGACCACATCAGTTTTTGTCTCAAACTCATGTACTTTGAGATAGTCCATAAGATATGAATAGGTCTACCACCAAACAGTGCACAAAATGATTTGGGAAATTCTAGAATGAACCAGTTAAAGGTTTCTCCGCTAATGATAACATTAAGTAGTACCCAAACTTGTGTTGTCAGGAAATATGAAAATTTCCCAAAACAGAGTGCAATGGAACAGAATCTGAGAAATATTTAAGGATCCTTCCAGCTCTGAATTTATGTCTAAACATTCTAATTAGAACCAAACTCACTAAAATCTCTATTTCCTCTCTCCTAACCCAATCAAATACCAAACTTGATCATTCTGCTGTTAAAAAAAAAAAATTAGATAAATCATAGACATCTGCATTTGGGATCCAAAGTACATATAAATTTAATCCAATCCCCTATAAATGCAAATATTCAATCTTCCTCCTCTAACAAAAAGGGAAAGCTTGTAGTATAATAACAGATCATAGAAAATGAGTTTCCTAACTATGTAGCATTGAACAAGTCACATTTCCCCTCTACAATCAGCTTCCTCATTCATAATATACCTATAGCTGAAACAATTGTTCAAAGGATTAAAATGGGTAGTAAGTAAAATGCTTATCACAGTACTTTTGAGTTACAAAGTACCCCATAAATAGTAGCTAATATAAAACATGGCATTTGATATGATTACCAATTAAGACCACAAGTTAAAATATTAAAAATATTCATCACAGTAAAAACAATAATAATTCATCCAAGAAAATGCAAAGTAAACATGGCTGAGATACCATCTTTCAGCTATCAAACTAAAAACTAGCTTTAAAAATAATAACCACTATTAGAAGATATATAAAGAAATGAGTATTGTGTTTCTGGCTAACAATTTGTCAGTACTTATCAAAATCCTTAAAGAGAGGACATCCCGAAAGTCTGAGTGCCACTTTCAGCTTTAATAATTTTGGAAAGCATGAAAATTACAAAGTTATAAAACTATCATTTGTAAGTTCAATTATTAAAAATCTGAAATTTAATTGTCTATATATTTTGTAAATTTTGAATATTAAATGTTTAACTTAAATTCTTTGTTTTAGTCGGTGTTTGCATTCCATAATCAAAGGGACCGTAAAAGAGAAAAAAAAGAAAGATGAGTCAGAAAAAACAAAAACAAAAAAAGCAAGACCAACTGGAGCAGTAGCCTCAACCATGAAAAGGTCTATAGTAAGGCAGGGGTAGAAGAAACCGAGGTTCTCTATTTCAGAGACACAGTTGTCAGTTTGACTGTGTATACAGGGAGCTTCCTATGTTAACAAAACCAACAGAATGTTATGACAATCGTGGGAAGATAAGAAAGATAAGCATTTCTATCCTAGAAGACTGAATAAAAGGTGACTGGATTCATCAAGTTAAGAAACATTGGAAGAGTTGGTTTGACAGAGGAAAGATGGGTGCAAGTTCAAAGTACCTACAAAAATCTCAATGCGTGATATCCAGTAAACAACTGCAAATACAGATCTTGAAATTAGGGAGAAAAATATGGAGAGCTGTTCAAGTGCCAAGAGCACTACAGAAACAATCTAGAGAAATATAAGCACTTACAGGAGTGTTCAGAGAGGAAGAGCCAAAGAAAAAGAAAGACTAAGTAATATTACAGAAGCCAAGTCTAATAACCTATCAAAGAGAAATAATATAAAGATGAGAGTAAACTGTCACCAAACTATTAAGCTAAACTTTCTTCTTTAAATAAGGAATCAAAACCCATCAACAAAATTCACAACAGTAAAATTCATTACAAAGAAATAATCATGCATAAAAATGATGATACTTGAGTGAAAGAAATGAAGTAGAACACTATTGGAAGGTAAATTAGTCAAATACGCTGGCTAATTTAACAATTAATTATAAATAAAACATAAACATAGAATATTAAAAGATCTTGAGCAACCAAGATGCACAAATGAACACTGTATTTAGACGGAAGAGATAAAATAAAGGAAAATTTCAAAGCCCACTCGCTGATTAAATAACTAAAATAGTAAAAATGTGGTAACACCACATACCAACCAGAGCTACTAAAATGAAAAAGGTAGAAAATACAAGTATTGAGAAGGATGTGAACCCACCCATTTGATCTATGATAATGCAAACTGATACAAAACCATTTGGAAACTGACAGTATCTACTATAAACCAGTAATTTCATTCTAAGTTTATACCCAACAGAACTGCATATATAATCAGAAGAAATTTCTAAGAAGTTCACAGCCACAATACCGGTAACAGCCAAAAGCTGAAAATTATACAAATGTCCATCAAAAGAAGAATGAATAAATTGTAGCATATTCATAAAATTAAAACTGTAAGATATTGTAATGAGAATGAATATGGATGAATGTAATGTTGAGTTAAAGAAGCCAGATGTTAAGGGTACAACTACATGCTTCTATTTTTATGAAGTATAAAACATGCTTAAATGTTGAATGGATTTTTACTAAAAAGTAGAAACAGAGTAATTTCAATTCACCACTTTCAAAATATTGGCAGTGGCTATAAAAATAAGACTTAAAGGCATAAAATATAGAAAAGCAAGAAATAAAAATTACTTTAGAAGACAAACTGTTTTGTTAGAAAATACTCAAATAGCCCCCAAAATAATAACACATAACAACTGTACAATACAAACTCTCCAAATAATAATTACATTACTAAAGATCGATAGTGTCAAAAAATGAAAAATATTCATATAAAAAACAAAAAAAAGTATTCAGTTAAAATTAGCTTTATTTTTAAAATTTTTTTAAATTTTATTTTAGGACTTTATTCAACATGTAGACATAAATGAAGAAACAAAAATCTCTAGTGGAAACAAACAAAGTAATAAAGGCAAAGCAGGGTTTTATTAAAAAGATACTGAAACATCTTATACACTGGCAAGAATATATCTTAAAAAGCAAAAATGGGGGCACCTGGGTGGCTCAATGGGTTAAAGCCTCTGCCTTCAGCTCAGGTCATGATCTCAGGGTCCTGGGATCGAGCCCAGTGTCGGGCTCTGCTCAGGAAGTAGCCTGCTTCCCCCTCCCTCTCTGCCTGCCTCTCTGCCTACTACTTGTGATCTCTTGCTCTCTCTGTCAAATAAATAAATTTAAAAAAAAAAGAAAAGAAAGAAAAGCAAAAATGATTGGGGTGCCTGCTGAGTCAATTCGTAGAGCACATGACTTAGTCTCAGGCTGTCAAGCCTCATGCATGGCACAGAATTTACTTAAAATTAAAAAAAAAAAACTTTAAGCAAAAATTATTAACAAAGGTGCAAAAGTGATTTAACAGAGGAAAAGACAAACTTCAATAAATGATGCTAGAGCTATTTGATGTCCATAGGCACAAAAATGAACCTCAATCTAAGTCTGCCACCTTATACAAAAATTAACTGGAAACAGGTTAGACAGCAGTAAACTGGGAAATTGGCATACAAAGATACACTCACTTTCTAATGCCCAGAAAGAGTGAGTATTACCTTATAGTTCAACAGTTCTGATTAAAATTAAGGATTTGGGAATGGGGAAATTAGGTGGGATTATCCAGATGGGTTCTAAATGCCATCACAAGTATCTCTGTAAGAGAGGCAAAGGGAGATTTGACACAGACACCTGGGAGAAGGCCATGTTCAGATGAAAGGAGAGATTAGAATGGTGTGACCCCCAGGGCTTCAGAAGACCTTTGTCACACCTTGATTTGGGCCCAATGCAATTAGTTTCAGACTTCTACTCTCTAGAACTATGAGAAAATAAATTTCTGGGGACAGCTGGTTAAGCATCTGCCTTCAGCTCAGGTCATGATGCCAGGGTCCTGGGATTGAGTCCCACATCAGGCTCCTCACTCAGCCAGGAGCCTGCTTCTACCCCTGCTTAATGCTTTCCCTTTGTACTCTCCCTCTCTGGCAACTAAATAAATAAAATCTTAAAAAAAAAAAACAAAAAACTGAAGAAGAGAAATTTCTGTTGTTATAAGCCACCAAGGTTGTGCTTTGTTACAGCAGCCCTAGGAAACTAATACACAGAATTAAATGTAAAACATTAAACTACAAAAATTTTAGAAAAAAAAATAGAAAATATTCACAATCACAAAGTCAGATTTTCTATTTAGAATAGAAAATAGATTTTAAATAGAAAAAAATGATAAAGTAGACTTCATAAAAACTGAGAACATTTGCTAAGCAAAAGACTTTAGTAGATCACTAAAAGGATAAAAAGATAAACTATAGACTGGAAACATTTTGAACTCACCTAACAAAGGTACAGTTATCTACAATACTTAAGTAAGTCTCAAAGCTCAACAGTGAAAAAGGAAACAACCTAGGGGTGCCTGGGTGGCTCAGTCAACTGAGCTTCCTAGTCTTGATTTTGGCTCAGGTCATGTATCTCAGGGTCCTGATATCAACCACCACAGGATGGGCTCCATGCTCAGTGGTGAGTCTGCCAGAGATTCTCTCTCTCTCCCTCTGTGCCCCTCCCCCCACTCACTGTCACTCACTCTCTCAAATGAATAAATCTTTTTTTAAAAAAGGCAATCTATGGGATGCCTGGGTGGCTCAGTCAGTTAATTATCTGTGTTTGGCCTGGGTCATGATCCCAGGGTCCTGGGCCCAAGTCCCACATCAGGCTCCCTGCTCAGTGGGGAGTCTACTTCTCCCTCTGCCTGCCACTTCCCCTGCTTGTGCACTCTCTCTCTCTCTGGCAAATAAATAAGCAAAATATTTTAAAGAAATTAAAAAATAAAAAGGCAAACTAATTAAAACATGGGCAAAAGATATGAGGAGACAAGATTTTACATTAAGACACTACAGATGATAAGTACACGAAAAGATGATCAACATCATTAGCCTTTAGGGAAATACAATAAAATCATGAGTATCACTATATACCTACTGAAATGGCTAAAATTTTAAAATACAACATAAAATGCTGGTGAGGCTATAAAGAAACTGGATCACTCATATAATGCTGGTGGGAGGGGCGCCTGGGTGGCTCAGTGGGTTAAAGCCTCTGCCTTCGGCTCGGGTCATGATCCCAGACTCCTGGGATCAAGCCCTGCATCGGGCTCTCTGCTCTGCTCCTCAGGGAGCCTGCTTCCCCCTCTCTCTCTGCCTGCCTCTCTGCCTACTTGTGATCTCTGTCAAATAAATAAATAAAATCTTAAAAAAAAAAAAAAAAACAATGCTGGTGGGAATGTAAAATGGTTCAGACACTATGGAAAATAGTTTGGCATTTAAAAAACAAAACAAAACAACATACAACTACCACATGACTCAATAATTGCATTCTTCAGCATTTATCCCAGAGAAACAAAGGCTTACTTTCACACAAAAACTTGTACCTGAATATTTATAGCAACTCTATTTGTAACGGTAAAAAACTGGCTATTCCAGACGTCCTTTGGTGGGTGAATGGTTAATTAAAGGTGGTACATTCATACCATGCATACATGTATACTCAGCAAAAAGGAACAACTGATACACACAACAACCTGAATCTCCAAAAAATTATGCTGAGTGAAAAGAGAAATCCCAAAAGGTTTCATAGTATTTGATTACACTTACATAACATTACAGCACATAACATTCTTTTTTGGTAATAGCTCTATTGAGATATAATTCACATACCATATAATCACCCATTTTGTACTAATATTTACAGACTTGTTCAATACATAAGATTCTTTTTTCTTAATAAAGATTTTATTTATTTGACAAAAAGAGAGACAGTGAGAGAGGGAACGCGAGCAAGGGGAGTGGGAGAGGGAGAAGCAGGCTCCCAGCTGAGCAGGAAACCCACCATGGAGCTCCATCCCAGGATCCAGGGATCCTGACTTGAGACAAAGGCAGACGCTTAATGACCATCCAGGCACCCCAATACATAAGATTCTTGAAATGACAAAATTATGGAAATAGAGAACACAAGAATGTTAGTGCTTGCCAAAGGTTAAGGAAGGGCGGGGCGATAGGAAGTGGATGTAGCCCCTTTTGGCCACCCCAAAAGGGCTTTATGAAGGATCTTTGTGGTGATGGAAATGTTCAAAATCTTTACTCTACTGGAACAGATATTCTAATTATATTTATAAGATGTTACCATTTGGAGAAACTGGGTCACAGTACATAGGATTTCTGTATAATTCCTTACAACTATATGTGAATCTACAATGATTTCAAATAAATTATATAAACTTAATAATGATTTCAAATAAATTATATAAACTTAAAATTATATAAAATTATATAAACTTAAAATTCAAATAAATTACATAAACTTAAATTATATAAACTTAAAAATTAAAAATTATATAAAAAGAAAAATAAATCCATCCTACCAGACTTCTAAAAATTATGCCCGTAGACTATAAAGCATACTACTAACTCAATAAAAATGTATTAAGTACTTACTACACACAGACATCGGGCTTCTAATAGGCAACAGAAGTGACAAAATCCCTACCCCAAATGGTGCTTACAGCATTATGTATATGCAGGTACTTGTAGCAGGATTTTGTGTATACACTATATCCCCCCTCAAAATTTAATAAGTAATATTAAAAACAGAAAAAATAATGAAAGGGAAAAATCTCCAATAATCAAATTATTTTAAGAATTCAAATATACTGGGGCGCCTGGGTGGCTCAGTGGGTTAAAGCCTCTGCCTTCGGCTCAGGTCATGATCCCAGGGTCATGGGATCGAGCCCCGCATCGGGCTCTCTGCTCAGCGGGTAGCCTGCTTCCTCATCTCTCTCTGCCTGCTTCTCTGCCTACTTGTGATCTCTGTCTGTCAAATAAATAAATAAAATCTTAAAAAAAAAAAAAAAGAATTCAAATATACTAAAGATAAATATCATATGATTTCACTCATGTGGAATTTAAGAAACAAATGAGCACTGGGGGAAAAAAAGGAGGAAACTAAGAAACAACCTTTTTTTAAAAAACATTTTATTTATTTGACAGAGACAGACAGCAAGAGAAGGAACAGAAATAGGGGGAGTGGAGAGGGAGAAGCAGCCTTCCCGCCCAGCAGGGAGCTCGATGCAGGGGCTCGATCCTGGGGCTCGATCCCAGGACCCCGAGGGATCATAACCTGAGCCAAAGGCAGGTGCTTAATGACTAAGCCACCCAGGCACCCCCCCAAAAACAAACTCTTACCTACAGAGAACAACTGATAGCTACTAAAGGGGAGGTTAGTGGGAGGATAGGTTAAATAGGTGATAAGGATTAAAGAGTGCACTTGTTGTGATGAGCACAGGATGTTGTATGAAGCATTGAATCACTGTAGTGTATATGTGAATCTAATATTACACTGTTATCTAAGTGGAATTTAAATAAAATCTAAACAAATAAATAAATTTTTTAAAAAATATATTCTTTATTTATTTGACAGACAGAGATCACAAGTAGAAGAGAGGCAGGCAGAGAGAGAGAAGGAAGCAGGCTCCCTGCTGAGCAGAAAGCCCAATGTAGGGCTTGATCCCAGGATCCTGGAATCATGACCTGAGCCGAAGGCAGAGGCAATAAATAAATTTTTAAAAAAGAATTCAAATATACTAAAAAGGCTTTTTAAAACAATGGGAAAAAAAAATGCCCTTGAAGAAATACTGAAGTGAAATGAGTAAGAATGGCAAATTAAGATTCAAAGGCACACACATTAAATGTTTCAGTAAACTCCAAGTAGGTACAAAATTGGAAAAATTTTTTAAGAGATTCAACAAATAAAATCGAGTATCATCATAAACTTAAAAAGAATCAACTATCTCAAATCTGAATATATAAAATATAATACACAAAAGCGAAGCACTAAATAGAAAACCATCTCCAATCTGAATGTATAAGATGATGTAATACACAAAAGGAAAGCCCTAAATAGAAAAAACAATGTAAAGCAATAAATATAAAATAATCACTAAAATATGGTCATAGAAATGATCACAATATACTTAGAGCACTCTGGGAATAGTAAAAATATAAAAACTTAATATAGAAAAATGCACAAAGCCTTGCCAGCGACCAAAAAAAACAGATTTTAAAGTAACTTCTAGACACCATTTTGAGGGGTGCCTGGGTAGCTCATTTGGTTATGTGTCTGCCTTTGGCTCAGGTCATGACCCCAGGGTCCTGGGATACAGTCCTCCATCAGGCTCTCTGCTCAGCAGGAAGTCTGCTTCTCCCTCTCCCCTTCCCTCTGCTCCTGCCTGCTCTTTCCTTCTCTCTCAATAAAATCTTTTTTAAAAAACAGACACCTCGGGGCGCCTGGGTGGCTCAGTGGGTTAAAGCCTCTGCCTTCCGCTAGGGTTATGATCCCAGGGTTCTGGGATCGAGCCCCACATCGGGCTCTCTGCTCAGTGGGGAACCTGCTTCCTCCTCTCTCTCTGCCTGCCTTTCTGCCTACTTGTGATCTCTGCCTATCAAATAAATAAATAAAATCTTAAAAAAAAAAAAGACACCATTTTGTACTTTCCTTTTTTTAAAAGATTTTATTTATTTATTTGGTACAAAGAGAGAGACAGCTCCTAGGAGAAGGGAGAAGGGACAGAGGGAGAGGGAAAAGCAGACTCTCTACTGAGCAGGGAGCCCCACAAGGGGCTCAATCTCAGGATCCTGAGATCATGAGCTGAGCAGAAGGCAAAGGCTTAACCCACCGAGCCACCCAGTGCCCCTAGAAAAAAATGCTTAAAAAGGCGGGGGGGGGGGGCATCATTTCAGGATCCTGGGATCCAGCCCCGCATCGGGCTCTCTGCTCAGCAGGGAGCCTGCTTCCTCCTCTCTCTCTGCCTGCCTCTCTGCCTACTTGTGATCTCAGTCTGTCAAATAAATAAAATAAAATAATTTTTTTTAAAAAGTTGGCAAAGATGTCAGAATATAGATATACTTTAATCATACTAATGGCATTTTGCAAGTTACCCCAATTTTGTGCAAGGATTATAACATTTATACAAATAACAGTAACTATTTATTGAGTACTCAAAATGTGGTAAGCAGAATTCAAGATACTTTACATTTATTACCTTGAATTCTTTAAAAATAATACTGTAAATATTTTAAATGGTCCTTTATTTTACAGTTGAGGAAACTAAGGCTTAAAAAATGAAAGGTTAAGAAGCCTGTAAGAGGGTGAAGGCTAAAAGATACTTCTTCATTAAAATACAAGGCCCTGTGCATTCCCCTCCACTTCAGGGTCTTTGCCTAGAATGTTCCCTCTCCCCAGAATTTTCTATACACAACATACCACTCCACAAATTAACACCAAACATCACTTAGATCTCAGAAATGGTCTTTAATTACCTATCCATCCACCCATCAACCTCCCTAGATCTGGTCTCCTTCTTATTCTCTCTCCCTCTCAAAACCCGTGAGTTTGTAATTACAAGTTTATCTGAATTAAAATGTCTTATCAACACCAGTTTCAAGGGGAGTTATCATATCTCTCTGTTCACCACTGTATGCCCAGCACTATAACACAGCTGAGCACCTAGGAGGCATTCATTAATATTGTTAAAGCAATGAATGTCAATCTACCTTAATCCCAAAACTGTTAAATCCCTTAACTCAAAAGACAGAATCCAGTTTTCAAATCAAAACCATAAGCACCTTCCATGTACAAAACACTCCCCTAGAGTTACAATCATCCTGTGTGACATAGCTGACAAATTCCCTGTATTTATTCTTTGACCCAGCAATTTCACACTTAAGAGAATTTATCTTACAGGAAAAACTCCCTGTGAGTTTTGCTATGTGAAATGGCATTTATACAAGTTTAATCACTGCAGCATTTGAAACAGCAAAAGACTAGAGATAACCTAATATTCATCAATATGAAATTGGATAAATAAAGATACATCAAACAGGGATGCCTGGGTGGCTCAGCCAGTTAAACATCTGCCTTGGGCTCAGGTCATGATCCCAGGATCCTGGAATCAAATCCCACATCAGGCTCTCTGCTTAGTGCAGAGCCTGTTTCTCCCCTCCCTCATCTTGTGCTCACATGCTCGCTCTCTCTGACAAATAAATAAAACCTTTAAAAAAATTGACACATCAAACCATGTAATACCAGAACACTAAATATGTTCCATGAAGTCAGTGATTTTTTATCTCATTTGTTGAATATTCTAGCCCTAGCAACTACAATACTACTAGCTCATAATGGCCACTCAATGTTGGTTGAATAAATGAAGAAAACTACAACCAAAATATCTATACATGTACTGATATAGAATGATCTCCAAAAGGACATGAAAATAGCATGGTACAAAAGAATGCATACAGAATGCTGTTCTTTCTGTGAAAAACAAAAAAATATATTTATAATCTCGTTTATATACACATCTCTGGAAGGATATGTAAGGTAATAGTGATTGTGGAAAAGAGATGATTATTTCCTATTGTACCTTTAAAACTGTGAATTACAATATTCTCTGTTCACAATAATGCCTTTGGTATTAAATGTCTGGACCAAAAAACTTGAAACAGATTCCTTTCCACTTATGATAAATCTAGCTTTTGGTGTTAGATATTATAGTTATCAAACTAACAATAATTTTACACTTGTATAGCTTTTGAAAACTGTAAAACAAGTAACAAGATTATTATTTTTCACAAACATTACCTAATTTGGTCCTTGCAACAATCCTGTGAATATATGTTGTTTCTACCCATTTTACAGACAAGAAAATAGGCTGAAAAGAAGTTAAACAACTTGAAGTAACACAGATAATAAGCTATGGCCTCCTAAGACAAAACCATCTATTCCTCTACTCAATACAAAATGTGTATAGTAGACTCCAGTAGGAAAAAGGAGACATCTGCTGCTGCCTTTATAGAGCTAACAGTGAGAAGGACATTAGTCAAATCATCTGATTCAAAAAATGTTATGATTATAAACTGTGAAGAGTGCAAAGGAGAATTACTGAGGTCTTTTGTCAACCAATTCTACCATTTCTTCCTCTGTACTACCAAGCACCAAGTTTCCTCAAATACAAAACTTGCTTATTTCTCATCTCCCTTTGGCTGGACTGCTTGAATTTGCTAAATAGAACCTGTTTCAAAACAAAGTAGAAGGTGCAGGAAAAAGAGGCAAATCAAAATTACCACAATTATTTTGATGTATCAAAGCTTGCATCTTTAGGACAGTGCATTAGCCAGAAACAACTTGAAAGGTTATTTTTAAGTTTCCTTCAATTTTAAAATAACAGACACCAGATGAATTTCTATTCTTACTCACTCTCCTAACAAAAGGCGGATAAACAGACATTGGAAGAGAAAAACTTTCCCATCTATCACGTTCCTGAATTTAGTACTAATTAAAAATTTAGCATTTTTTTAATAGTTAAAATTTGTAAGGACAAATATCCCAGACTATCACAGGAAAAAGTTATAGGCGCCTGGGTGACTCAATCAGTTAAGTGTCCAACCAGGTCATGATCTCAGGGTTGTGAGACTGAGCCCCAGTGGGCTCACACTAAGCATGGAGCCTGCTTGGGGTTCTCTCTCTCCCTCTCCCCCTCCCTTCTCCTGCGCGTGTGCACACTCTCTCTGTTAAAAAAAAAAAAAAAAAAGAAAGAAAAAGGTCATAAAACAGTACCTGTAATATCATCCCACCTAGTCGATCAAATATTAATAGGTACATGACAGAAAAATAAAGATACATAAATCAGTTAAACTCATCAGTCAACCAGCCAACCTTTAGAAAGGATACATCACATTGCTCACAGCTTCCATCAGGATGCTGTGACTGTGAGTTTCACTTCATTCCTTACATCTTTTTGCACTCTGCATTATGTCACTTTTATAAATAGAAAAATAAAACTTCTAATTTTGGAAAGAAAAAAGTTGCAATTATCAAAGTAAGTTTTTGGTATTCCAATTTAGGAGATGGACAACCCAAAGCAGGTGGATAGAGAATCATACAGTAAGTGCCTAGTAAGAAGTGAAAGCTGATTTATATAGCTCATTTTTAAAGATGCCTCCTAACAGAGATGCCCCAAAACAGATTAGAGTCCATCTTTAAGGGGTGCCTGGGTGGCTTAGCTGGTTAAGCATCTGCCTTTGGCTGAGGTCATGATCCCAGGGTTTTTTGGTTTCTTATACTACTAAAGAATAGTTGACATA
This sequence comes from Mustela nigripes, assembly GCF_022355385.1. NCBI lineage: Eukaryota > Metazoa > Chordata > Mammalia > Carnivora > Mustelidae > Mustela > Mustela nigripes. Next base: position 51,977,302 of record NC_081564.1, on the reverse strand, counting down.
AAATGTTATATGGTCTTAGGTATACAACATAATGATTGGATACATTACTCAGTGCCTACCACCCTGTATCTATGGGTCTATTATTATTTATATGTACTTTTGTTTCTTAGATTCCACATGTAAGTAAAATCATACGGTATTTGTCTTTCTCTGTCTTATTTCACTTAGCATAATACCTCTAGGTCGATCCATATAGTCACAAATGGCAAGATCTTATCCTTTTTTATGGCTGAATAATATTCTTTGTGTATTTTTATATACACAAATGTCTACATATACATAGTACATACATATACATAATGCAGACACACACACCTTATTTAAAAATCTAGCATGTTTTATCTTCCTAATCAAACAAACTTATGAAAAAAAATCAGTTTGTCTTTGGGGCTTAAAACTAAGTCAACCTTGTTACACAAGTTAAGTAGCATAGTTGTTTCCTAATTATGTCATTTTATAAATATTTGTCAAGCAAATTTGGATAAAGTCTTAAAACACTTAAGAAAAAAGTCTGGAGCAGCATTTATTAAATCAGCAAGAACCTATCTGTTTGACTTTAAGAATTACACGTCCACAGGAAAGAAGAAATTTTAAAAGTACATATTTAGAGCATGACTGCTCAAACAACAAGGTATCAATAAAGTTGTTAAAATGATAAGAAATGTGGGGTACCTGGGTGGCTCCGTTGGTTCAGCCTGTGCCTTAGGCTCAAGTCATGATCCCAGGGTCCTAGGATTAAGTCCTCCATCCCTACTCCCTTCTTAGCAGGAAGCCAGCTTCTCCTTCTCCTTCTGACCCTCCCCACCCCACATTCTCTAGTGCATGCATATGTGCTCATGCGCACTCTCTCTCTCAAATAAATAAAATTTTTAAAAATAAATAAAATAAAATGACAAGAAATATATACTGAAAATTTAGGAGTTGGACAACCCAAAGCAGGTGGATAGAGAATCATACAGTAAGTGCCTAGTAAGAAGTGAAAGCTGATTTATATAGCTCATTTTAAAGATGCCTCCTAACAGAGATGCCCCAAAACAGATTAGAGTCCATCTTTAAGGGGTGCCTGGGTGGCTTAGCTGGTTAAGCATCTGCCTTTGGCTGAGGTCATGATCCCAGGGTCTTGGAATCCAGCCCCACTTCAAGGTCCCTGCCTCACTGGGAGCCTGCCTCATTCCTCTCCCTCTGCTCTTCCATACCCCCTTGTTCTCTTGTCTTGCTCACTCTCTCTTTCAATAAATAAATTCTTTTATTTTTTAAGATTTTATTTATTTATTTGATAGAGATCACAAATAGGCAGAGAGGCAGGCAGAGAGAGAGGAGGAAGCAGGCTCCCTGCTGAGCAGAGAGCTCCATGCAGGCCTGAGCCGAAGGCAGAGGCTTTAACCCACCGAGCCACCCTGGTGCCCCTCAATAAACAAATTGGTTTAAAAAAAAAAAAAAAAAAAGATTCCATCTGCAAGGCATCAACTTATTACATGTAATTTTCATTGTGATGGAGCTTACTTTTAACCATGTACAAAAGTTATTCCCTTAACCACTCAAAACAGGAAAGAGGAGAGGTTTGGTTCAAGGAGACTTTGAAGATTACAAATGAAAACAGAGAAAGAAATACCTTACGACTATGCCAGTTTGTACCTTCTTCTGAAACCTTGCTTTGACTACCTGGTCAACTTTAATATTCCCCCCTTTTTTTTTTTTAAAGATTTTATTTATTTATTAGAGAGAGAAAACATGAGCAGCGGAGAGGGAGAAGAACATGAGCAAAGGGAGAGGGAGAAGCAGGCTCCCTGTTGAGGGACCCTGGAATCATGATCTGAGCTGAAGGTAAACAGACTGACAGCCATCCAGGCACCCCTCAAGTTTAATATTCTTACTTCATCTTTACTTGCTTTCTAAAATACGACTGATCCCTCTAAAGTAACTAACATTGCTTCCTTAAAATTCTTCTCAGTTTCCATACTGTCACCCTCTATGCTGGATTTCTTCCTATCCTGTCCATTCCTCCTCAGGCTGCACTTTTCTCCACTCCAGATTTAAATATGCATTCTCCAGCACTTTGTCCTATCTAGGCCCTCTGCTTTCTTACAACTTACAGACCTCCCTCAGTGGCTCATACTCACATACTCATCCATACTCACAGCTTTAGTTCCATGTATTCCAAATCCACATACATACACTTAACTACTGGGCATCATCAGATCTTACATGATCTCTTTAAAATGTCCGGAATCTCTCCTCTCCATTCTCAACTATCATTACCTGGATTTAGGTTCTAACCCCCTCTTCTCTCAGACACAGCAATGAATCATCTATCCCTTCACTAGTCTCACCACTACATCAAGCTGGGTCTTGCTAATAAAGTGAACTTTCTAAAACTGAAACATGATCGTGCTGCTCCTCTGACAAAAATTATTGAATAGTTTCTATGATTTTCAGGAAAAAGCTCAAACTGGCTTACACAGAAAGTTCCTGCCAATATCTCTAAACTCTATCTCTACTACACTCATCCTTTGGCTTCAACCTGAAAACAGGCATCCTGTGTAACCCGCTCCGTGTGTCTGCATATGATGTAAACCCAATCAGGGTATTCCCCAACAAACCCTGAATAACTAATTCTGACCTAAAGTATTACTACATTCAGGAAATCTCCCCTTTAGTCATAGGCTGATTTAGAAGCTGCTCTCTATGCTTACATAAAATTTTCCTCCTAAGTCACTTCCGTATCAGTCACATTCATTCTTAGGTCTTCTCCATTAGACTATTAACAGTCCCCAGGGAAACAGCACTTTGTATTCTTTGTACCTGACATACAAAAACACTCAGCAATTGCTATTTGAAGGAATAAATGGGGACTATATAGAAATTTATTATTATGGTGAAGTTATTCTAATGATAATGAACTTGTTCCTTTCATTAGAATAGTCAGTGAAATCCTCTGCTGTCATTGAAAAAGTGATGAAAATTTTTCATTTTCTAACAGGTCCACAGTGACCCAAAACACTTACCACCTCATTTCTTACTATCTATGAATCAAAAACTGATTTTGAAACTAAATATATTTTTAAAGGCACAAGTTTGTCCTTTGTGAAAAAGGAAGAGCAAATGACATAATAAAACTAGATTATTTTAAATAATCCAAACTCCTTCCAATCAGTCAACTTCCGGTTCCTCCATGATCATCTCTTCCAAATTAAACTCCCCCCACCCCCCACCCTGCTTTCTTTAATTCATTGAACCTTAAAGCAACTGTGTGTGTTTGGGGCTCCCATTGATAAAGGAGGGGGATGGAGGAGGGTGATAAGGCAGTTGAGTTTCCATTCTTCTTATCAAGAAAATCTACTCTACATTTCACTTCCCCATCTACTCTAATCACATCCAAGTCCAAGGAGATGATTAGAAAAGGTCCTCAACAATCTTGTCCACTCTCTTTTCCATACGGTTGATGTCAAGCCAAATTAGACTGATTTAAAATGTCCCAAAAGGGAAGTGAACTAGAGCAAACTGCATGGAATTTTAAGGAGAGCTGAAGATTACAATGAGTTCTATGAGGTCAATGACCCAAAGGGTAACTGAAAGGATTCTGTCCAGAAACACCTACTTCCTCTCACTCTGACCTCCAACCTTCCTTTTTGTCCACCTACTGCCAGCACAACCACAGGAAAGGCATCAAGTTGTAATAATGAATACTGACATCAAAGGCCAAAAAGTTATACACTGTGCACTGAACAGCTCAAAATATTTCTCTAAACAATCTGCATTTGTGGAATCAAATAACAAAGCAATTTCAGACTGTCATTCATCTCCCATACCAGCAAAACATAACTGGCACAACTCCTATAATGAAGTCACATACTCCTAGCTCACACAACTACCGCAGAATAGGAATAAGGTAAAAAGTGCAGTCAAGATTGATGATCAGTGAGGAAAATGGCTATCAAACAATAAAAATCAAATACCTGATTAAGAACCCCAAATTCAATCCATTTTTTACAAAATTACAGAACCTATCTCTCAAAACGAAAAAAAAAAAAAAAGGTCAAAGGAGATACATTTATAAACTTGTTCCACTCTTTTCAGCTATTTCCAAGCACCCAGAACTTTCAAATCTGAGTGTATTTTTTCAAATAAAGATTTCCAGGCTTCACCTGCCAGAAATTCTTTTGTAAATTTGGAATGGAGCCTGGGTATTGGTATGTTTACTTAAAAAGTTCCCCCAAGGACTCTGATCAGCAGCCAGGTTTGTCAGATGTGCTATGGATCTTTACAAGAAGGGCTCCTGCCGATCCTTACTGACATTCTAGCCGACCGTAAAATTATCGAAGTTCTTCCTATAAATGTGCCAAATCCAACAGCACCATGCCACCTCACCTAATCCCTTTGTGTTCTCGCTCACCCCTGGAGTTACTGCCTTATCTTCTGTTCATTCCATGAAACTGCAATCTTCCTTTCCTATCTCCACCTCGTTGTAGTGACCAAGTAATAAGCAGGAGGGTAAAACAAAGGGAAACTATCACTTCAATACCCGGAAATCCTGTCAGTTCTAACATAGGAGAGAAGAAAACCCATTCTAGATCTTTCCCACATGTACCCAGTTTTAAAGGAAAAAGAACATTTTCAAGGGTGGTCCGTGAGGCAGGGTTGAAGGGTAAGTTAGGTAAGACTTCTTGGATCTGAAAAGAATAGCCCCAGGTTCTGAAAGAAGGGAAAACTTTAAAGCCGGGCAGGTCACAGACAGGAGGCAGTAGCGGGGAGCGGGCCCGTGCCGGCACCTTCGGCCGGTTTTGACACTCGACACCCCAGCCTTCACTCAGGTTGCTAAGAAACAAAAAGGCTCCACGTTCCCTGCAATTCCTCCCGGGCCTGGAGGAGAGAGGGGCCTCTGGGGCCTGAAGACACGACCGGGACGAGCCCGGCCACCACCCCGGGGGCGCGAAAGCAAGGGAGGGATACCCGGGGGACAGGGGGCTCGGGCAGAGGGGCCGGCCCAGGAAGCTGGCCCCGAGCTCGGGAGGAGGGCGGGTCGGAACGCGTCCTCCGCGCTGAGGGGCGCTCCGGCAGGTCACGGTGGGCTTTGCTCCAGCCAGGCCGCAGTCGAGGGTCTGGGGCTGGATGCGGGGCCTAAACGACCACCCGGCTCCGCGCGGGGGAGGACGCGTCTACTCACACGTGCTGACAGGCCGCGGTCCTCACAGGCGTTTTGAGCACCTCCTGACAGACAGGGCAGTAGAAATCATCTTCCGTGTACGACGTGGCCGCGGAGAGTTCCTCGGCCATGGCGGGGGATGGGGGATCAAGGAGATGGCGGCAGCAGCGGCGGCGACAGCGGCCGAGCTGGCGGTGTCGGCCCGGGGCCCGACTCTACGCGAACCCGGAGGGGGAGGGGAATCGCGTCAGGAAGCGGCTCGCGCCGGGAAGGGGGCGGGGCGGGGCGGGGCGGGGCGGGGCCGAACGCCGGGACGCTAGGTCCGCACGCGCCGGGCGAGGGCCGGCCCCTGGGGCTGCCCCTCCCGACGGGGGCAGGCCAGGAGGGCGGTGCCAGGCGGGAGGCGGCGGTGGAGAAACCGGCCGGTGGCTTCACTTTCGCTTCCACCCCGGCTCGGAGCCCCTCCACCCGGGAAGGAAGGCAACCGCCCAGCCGTCCCCAGCTGGCGGTCGCCCGCACGGGCCGCTCCCTTACCTGCCTCCACTAGGCGGCCGCGGTTACGCCCTCGGCGGTCTTCTCCGCCTCCGACTCCTTAGCCCCCACCCCCACCCCCGCCCCCGGCCCCCGGCCCCCGGCCCCCGGCCCCCCGCCCCAACCCCAACCCCAGCCCCAGCCCCAGCCCCAGCCGGCACAGCCCGCACAGCTGTTCCACTGCGGGCCTCTACCCACCCAGTTCGGCGACTGCCTGCCCCGCCCCACACCGCCTCCGCCCCGCCCCGCCCTTCCACTCTGCTTGCGTAAAGGCTCACTTAGGTGTCCCGAAGTCGCGCCGCTGAGAGATGCGTTTTCCGGGCGCGGTTGATGGAGAAGTGGCCTTGCGCCGTCCCCGGGCTTCTTGTCCGGCCGCTGCAGCCTTCGCCGCGGAGGCCGGGAGGGGAATGGTGAGCGGGGTGGTCAGTGTTCATCGGCCCGAAAGGGGGCCGGGCCCGAGGCTCATGGTGCACCGGGATCCCACCGCCCCCTCCAGCAGCTCTCCCGCGGCATTGCGCTGCCCGCAGCCAGCCCGGGGTTGTCACCGAACACAGGAGGGCGACGAACAGGGGGACAGAGGAGTGAGGAGAGGGCGGGGTGGGGAGGGCGGCCTCCATAGCAACCGGCGCGTGGCACCCGCAGCAGGTTGTGACATAAACCGCTGGGTGCCCACCTGTACCCACGTCCCGCAGTCTCCCTCCAGCGGGATCCCATTTCTCACCGCTTCTATTAAATATATTGGGTTTTTCAGGAATTTTTCCTAAAAAAAAATACCGTCTAAAGTTAAAGGTATGGATGGATGGTCCTTACTATATGCCCTTGACAGAATGTATGTCAAGATGTGTTACGAAGCCCAAGTAAAACCCGTTACGGGATTTTGATCCTTTGGGGCACAAGAATTAAAAATAAGCTCCCTTGAGAGGGTTTGAACTTTCACCCTTAACAGTCTGAGGAGTTACAGTCTCAGATGCAGGCTTCCGCCACCAACACCTTTGCTTTTTGATAGCTTTGAAGAAAAGTGAGGTAGGAGCACGGATCTAAGCATTTCACTAATTAGTTATTCACTAATTTAAATGTTTCTATTTTTTTCAGTGGGCCCTTGGTTCCCAGATATATCCACACAAATGATAAATCGGGAACATGGGGCCGCAACCACATGAAAGGAGCCGAGGAATATCTGGAACATCACAAAGCATCCTCAATTCGCTTCGGAAAAGAAAAAAAGATTTCAATTCCATGCTTCATTTCCACCACAGTCTCAGTGAATCATAAACAGAAGCCGTTGAATAGTTAATTCAATTCTGTCATTTATTGTCTACATTGTCCTTAGAACTGTTAGATGTTATGCTGGTGTCATGAACTTCGTTTTCAACTAGTTTACACTCTGGAGTGCCTAACGCTATAAAAGAACGAAAAATGGTATTTGCTAAAGTGTTGCTTTTCATAAACATGACAATAATGAGGACAGGAAGTGAGATGATTGCATTGCTATGGGTTTAGAGAAAATCTGATGAAGGAAATAGGTCTTCATGTGCATCTTAAAATGACAATTCCTAGAAAAATACAGAATTGTTTGTCCAATGAACAGCTAATTCCCTTTACCAAAATACAACATTTTGTATTTTTGTTCCCTTTCCTTCCAAGCAAGAATAGTGGAAGCAGACCAGGAAAGCTAATTTTAGCTTCACATTTCCTGGGAGGAGAAAGAGAACTAGACAGGAGGGACACCAAATAGCAGTAGTCTAGGTACTTTTCAAATTCATTTATAAAAGTGGTTCTTGGATTTCAAACTTCATCTTTTTCACCTTATGCCCAATCATATCTCACTCATTTTGACCCCTTTAGAAAAAAGTATATTTTCTGTTCAATAGCGTGTTTCCCATTACTCACTGGGAATCCTTAACCAGAACTTAATTTTGTGACTTGAATTTTATTTGCTTCATTGTTCCTCTGGCAGCTTTACTCATGCCCTAATCCTAACATGTTCGGGTTACTTCCTTATACATTCTAAGAAGTCATTTTGGGGGTACGTGTAAGCATATAGTTGTTAGTTTTTATGGAAATCCATAAAAAATGGTATAACGAAGATGTGGTTACCCTCTGAGTGTTAAGCTTTGACAAATAAACTGTAATGGCCAAAAGACACAATCTGCTGTCTTGGCAGCATTTCCTCTGAAAAATTACTTGGTATTTTTATGGCAATGTCACAGATTTACTCAAAATCCCTTCAGCTGTGTAAATAAAATATCCTCAGCCTTTGGGTAAAAGGGGGAAAACTCTACATATTATACAACTTGACAAACTTAGTCTGTTGCAATAATTTAATCCATTCCTTTGCATTTTGGTTAAAACACTTAAGCTTTTAATATGCCACCTCTCTCAGTCTGCTCCTCTCAAAATGGCATCTGGAAGGATAAGAGGGAGGACAAGGGACGGCTGACGCAAACTTGAGACACTATTGGAGAATCTCAGTCCAAGGTCTCCTTTGAATTTTTGCTGGACTATTCTGCAGAGAGGCTAATGTTGACTCCTCTCTGAGATGCAACGTGTGCTGGCCATTCTGCTGATGGTGGTACCTGCTAGTAAAGACTACTCCTGCCTGCGTCAGCTAGGTCAAGGCCCTGGTTGATTCAGGATTCAGCTTCACCAACACTATAGAACCCTATGAATCTCTCCTGCAGTCATCTTCCAGTTCTTGGTCCTCAATATGGAAGGTCCCTCTTGCTCTGCTCTCAACACATCTACTGTCCATGGCATCCCTTGGTGCCCTCTACACACTCACTCTGGGAGGGAAAGTCATTCCTTCTAAATATCCCGTGTCACTGAATTTGCGTGAAGTGGTGACCCCTAGTTTGGTTCTACATGACCTATAAGGCGATGTGCTTTCTGCTCCCCAGCCCTCACCACTCCCCTCAACCCATCTAATACACCTTTCCCCTATTCCACCTCTCTCTTCCAACCACAGTCCCTTGGCCTGGAAAGAATGGACCATTCTACCTTGCTGCTTCCTGCTGATTACCAGTAATGCTCCCTTGCAAAACTCTTTAGCCAAGTCGTATGGCCAGGTAATTAACATACTAAAAGAGGAGCTGGATGAATTTAGAAAATTAATTTCTTTCTTCACAAAGCCTGGCTTTGTCTTACTACAGGGCCTCAAAAGTCTGTTTTGCTGGTAAAAGTGGTTGCTTGCCTTTAAAGAAGTGATCTGAGAAGCTGGGGATGGAGGGGGAGGGAGGCTCATGTTTCTCTGTCTATCCTTTGGTATCTTTTTTAATTGGTACCATGTGCAGTGTCCACTTTCAGCTGGTTTGCACCAGCATAGCTCTGTGAGTCCTTTTCAGCTTGCCTATTCTGGTTGGGCAATAGTCTGTCCTGGTTGGCCAGTGCCCATTTGGTTCCAGTTGTTAAATACTCTGAACGTTAATCCTGACCATGTACATAAATAATCTCTTTGCTGAAGACATATAACTTAATTGTTTAAGCCTGTTTTGGAAATGTTCTTTAAAAAAATGTTTTAAAAAAACATTGTTTACATTCCTGATGAATTAATCCTTATTTCTTCTTTTTCCCACCTCACCCCAACACACACACACAGGCCGATGGATGCCTCAGGCTGAGTAGGAAGGAGGTCAAGTGAATAAAAATGTGAAAGGGAAACCATACAGGGCACAATGTTCCCATCAACAAACATTTATAAACCCTATTCCCATCCCCCACTCTAATAAATCATGATTTTTATTCAATTTTATTTTCTTTTTCTTTTTTCTTTTCTTTTCTTTTTTTTTTTTTTTGGCTATGCAACTACCATGATTGAGAGGAACCAGTTTGAATGGGTCATGTCTTCTTGCCAGTAGTTTAAGCTGGGCATATGATTCAGTTATGACCAAGCACGTGTGAGGAGAATTCTTCTGAAGGCCTTCCGCAAGTACCTTTCTTCACTGATTAAAAAAACAAACAAACAAGAATAAACACTTCCATGCTACATCTGAATGTTTTCTTGATCATCTGTGCTGCCTGGGTCTCTGCAACCGTCATGAAACCATGAAAAGAACAAGCCAAAGAATAAGCCAATATGCTGACCGTGGTGGAGTGAAAGATAGAAGGATGCACAACCTTAATGTAGTTGAACCATTCTAATAATCTAATTAACCTTGAAACTGTCCTATCTACTGTTAAGCCTTTCTGCTCGAAACCGGTCCCATTCAGCTCTTTTGCTACTTGTAGCTCAAAGTATCTGAGCCAGACATTTGGGGGTTGACCATCAGATCTGTTTCCCTCCCTGTCACCTGTTCTGGCGTGTATTGCTGGAGCTAACCGTTACAGACAGCTTCCCGTTTCCCCTTGCCGACTGACTTCTGTCTATATTCAGCCAATGTCAGGTACTGGTAAGACACTAGAAGGAAGAAGCCAAGGTATTTTTCCCTCTCTCTCTCTCTGCTTCTGGCTGTGTCTTCATTTCTTCCATGTTTTCAACTTCTGGAAGACCACCCTTCCCTTTCAGGTCCTGGAGCCTGCTGGGCAGTCCCTGTTTTTTCTCAGTGGTTTCTGTGTTTGCCTTGCTGTCACACATGGTCTTTCAGCTTTCCTGACATCTTTGTAATTGTTTTCCATATTAAACATCCTCTTTTGAACTACTTACGGAGAGCTCTGTTTCCTGATTGGACCTCAGTGGACTTTCCTAACAGAATCAACACTTTAGGAGGCGATAGGAAGGCAAAGGAGGATGAAACACTGCACAAGTGGTTCCTCTTCCCCCAGAGACCAGGAACCAAGTTACTTGTCATTGTGAGTTTAAATCCTCTCCTCATAATTCTACAAATTAACACAAACAGAAACTCAAAAGTAAGATTAATAATATCAAGTATGGAAAATAAGGGAATTTACCCATTTTTAGTCCACCCCAGTTTGGGATGGTTACATTTCAAATCTTTCATAGGGATTTTCATAAATCCCTATGAATATGCATTTTTCATGCTATTTAATAACATTTAATTTCCTATCAGCAGTATTTTACATACTATTGGACAGCTATCATTTTTTTTTTTTAGATTTTATTTATTTATTTGAGAGACAGAGCAAGTGAAGGAGAGCATGAGAAGGTAGAAGATCAGAGGGAGAAACAGACTCCCTGCAGAGCTGGGAGCCCGCTGCAGGACTTGATCCCAGGACTCCAGGGTCATGACCTGAGCTGAAGGCAGTCGCTTAACCAACTGAGCCACCCAGGCGCCCAGACAGCTCTCATTTTTACTAATATTTCTATTCGTAACTCTAAGGGCCTTTTGATCCTACAGAACCCGGCTTCCATGATACATTTGAATAAAATAGAGGGGATATAGTACAAACATGTGCCAGTTACACTCTCTCCCAAGAAGGTAGAATTGAGATTCCTCTGTTCTAGTCAGTCTCTATTAGTGCCTTACCTTAGTAAGTATATTAACATGATAGACAGTACCCTTTTCCTTTGCCCAAGCAGAGAAAGCCGCTCAGTAGAGAAACCCAGCCAAAAACGAAACAGGTATTTTGAACGCAGCTGAAACTGTTTCATGGACTGAACTATGCTGTCCTAAGAAGCAGAGCTATGGATTAGACCAGAAATGGCAAAAGAGTCCAACCAATTAACTCCTTTCAACTTTTGTTTGATGTTGCTGGGTTGCTGGGTTTTTTTCATCTTTGAGAGAAATTCAAAATTTTAAATTAAAACCTCTCCTTTTCTTTTCCTCTCCCCTGCCTTTTTTCTTTTTCCTCCCCTCTCCTCTTTTACTTCACGCCTTTATTGACATCCTTTGGGAACACAGCTTGGATAAAGGCAACTATAACAAGATTAGTTCCAGTGTAACAGTAGAGACAAAAGCCTGACACCAGTTTTAAAAAGCAAACAGCCTGATTTTTAGAGAAATAGAAGAACCCTCCAGCGGAAAGATACACCTTTATTTCTTTTTTTAAAGATTTTTATTTATTTATTTGACAGGCAGAGATCATAAGTAGGCAGGGAGGCAGGCAGAGAGAGAGGGGAAGCAGGCTCCCCGAGATGCAGGGCTTGATCCCAGAGCCCCGGGATCATGACCTGAGCCGAAATCAGAGGCTGTAACCCACTGAGCCACCCAGGCACCCTACACCTTTCTTTCTATACCTAAAGTTGAATTATTCAGTCCATTCATCCTTAATACATACACATATATTACTTCTTCAGGACACAATCTAAAGTACCATCCAGCTATGATCCTAGAGGCAATGTCATGAGACCACTGTTTTTCCAGTCCAGTGTCTCATAATTTATTTATTTATTTTTAAAGATTTCATTTTATTTATTTGACACACAGAGAGAGCACACAAGTAGGCAGAGTGGCAGGCAGAGTGAGAGGGAGAAGACGACTCCCTGCTGAGCAGGGAGCCCAATGTGGGGCTCAATCCCAGGACCATGGGATCATGACCTCAGCTGAAGGCAGCCACTTAACCGACTGAGCAACCCAGGCTCCCCTCATAATTTATTTTAAATAATTTATTTATTCCTTTAGTTAAGTCTTAATCTGATCCAATTGTAATACCTCATGATCCTGTAGCCTTAGACTAAATCATAAATGTAATCCCTATGAACTACCTTTTATGTACCACAGTGCAGAACAAATACAACTACTACAAAAACTTCCATTTAGAACATGGAAAGGGGAAGAAATCACAGGGTGTGTACCATTTGCTGCTGGTCAGAGTTGATGAAGTGAAGCTGAGAACCATTGAGTTTCATTGGCATCATTTAACTTGGCAGTGGTGAGAGTTCTGTTGTCACTAATACAGCTCTCTGATATTGTGTGCTAGAATCGTTCCTATCACTAAGGGAACGCCTAAAAGGCCATTAGAGTAAACAACCTGTTTGGGGAAAGAGGAGGGGCATATTTCATTTGCAATTCATTTGTTAAAAGTATGGGGTGGAAAAATGGCCTGAGGCCATCTAAGGAGTTTGGACATTCTGTGCCATTGATTTCAGTGCATCACAGGCCTGTTACACAGTTTGGTTTTTGCTGGTGCTACAAATTCGAATAAAACCACAGTCACCTGTCTTATCAGTTTTATGTAAACTTCCTAAAAATTAAACACCAAAAACTTTATCAGGTCAGCATAGCTGCTCAGTGGAACAGCCAAGGCTGGGCTATAACTCACAGATTTTCTGTTCAATAGCAGCAACTTTGGAATCCACACTTATGCAACACACTCTGTTTGACAAACTTTATTTCAGGACAGTATGGGTGAAGAAACTGTCTGGGCTGGCAGAGAACTCTTCTTTCTCTTCTAGAATAGCACCCTGCTCCCAAACTGAATTCCAGGCCAGTGTAGTTTGCACTGGAAATGTCATCCTGTTTGTCGGGAGGGGAAGCAGGGTGAGGCACTGTGGTGGGGCCCTGTGTGTATCCAGGTACCCCACATTCTCCATTAATCCCACCCCTTTGTAGTTGACAAGATCTCCCACTTTCTCAGTCAGCATTTCAGTCTTACACAGAGAAGATGAAGCAAGTCAGAGAACTTGATGTCTCTGTCCTTTGTCTGTCTTGCTTTGGACCTCAGCCTTATTAGTTCCCAATTCCTTTTTTTCTGCTCACATTCAGGAAAATCTTGATGGCTGCAGGCAAAATTTTTTGTTGTATTTTATTGGAGGTACTCGGGAAAAATCAGCATAATCTGATGTATCACTCTGGGTACAATTCAGAGAAAGAAATTACACAGTAATTTGACCAGAGAAACTTTAATATAAAGTTTTTTCACTCTAATAGGGGATTGGTATAAGAAGTAAAGAGGAACGTGAAGAATATAAGCTCGAATCCTTGCTTTAGCAGTACATGTCCTAAAATTAGAACCATACGGAGATTAGCAAGGCCCTTGCACAAGGATGACATGAAAATTCATGAAGCATTCATGCTTCATATTAAAAAAAAAAAATTAAAAGAGAGTTGAAACAGAGTACCCAGAGAAGGGCCCTACCACTCTGGATGGAGATCCAGACCTTGCTGGAAAGGAGGACCCAGCTGTGGTTCACCCAGATGGCAAAAATATCTCTGTGGTATCATGCTGGTAGAACTGGTTGGAAACATATCCCCTAGGATGCAAGGAAAAGCTGTTCACAGAGACATGTCTCATGGAGACATTCTGTTGCAAAACCATCTAGGGGGACTTTGGAGGAAAATGTGGTCTGGCAGATGCAGCTGGGCAGTGCACACAGCCGAAGCCAGGGTTGGCTCTGTGCGCCATGGGAAGCAAGCAAACGAGAACTGGGAAACAAAACCCTTTTCCTCCCGCAATTTCTCTCTAGTGCCCTCTGCTGGAAAAGCTGACAACTATTATTATTATTGTGCCAGCTGGCAAAGGCAAAACATTTAAGGGCCCAGATCTATTTTCACGCAGCAAGCAAAAAGTGTAAATTTAGAACTTCGAATTAACAGACCAGTAACTGGCAGACTGACCCAGTGACATTTTGCTACTAAATTTTCTAAAGCTTTAAACTTTATAGCCATATGCCTTAAGCCCAAGAAACTTAAGGGTATAGTGTTGGCAATTGCTTTGTTTCTACATACAAAAATCTTAAATTTCTCACCTTACAATGTAGGAATCTGTACCTGCCCCGGCCCACCATGGAACCACAGCTCAGCTAGTTCTGCATTTTCTCTGATGATCTGAAACAATGATCCCACTTCTGGTATTGATGTCTATATCACTTGGGACACTGAGGTTGTTAATTACAGAATCCAACCTGAACTAGGTAATGGGGGATATACATTTTAAGAATGCAGAAATATTGCACAGAAGCCATAGGAGTCAAGTTTCTTTTTGCACAGGAAATGATAGAAATCAAAGTATTAAAACGGCTTAAGCAATAAATAGAATTCTCTAGTTCACATAATTCCAGTGATAAAGCCAAGATGATATGTGTTTGAAGCCAGACACTCAAAAGATAGCATCAGGATTTAGTTTTTCACTTCCTCTTGGCTTACTTTTCTTGAATTCACTTTAGCCTTAGGCATACTTCCCTCATAGTGGTCCCCCAGTGCTAAATTATTTGAGCTTAACATACTCAGTGCGGGGCGGGGGGGTGGTGGTGGTGGTGGTGGAGTAACAACAGCACCAGCAACAAGAACAAAAACTGCCTTCTTAAGAGTTCCATCAACAATCCCATAATGAAGTGATATGAACCTAGATTGGTGACTCAGAACAATAAATATCTAAGAGAGCGTACAACCACTGCAAATAGGGGGGAAAAGAAGCAAACAAAGCTGTCTGCCTTAAACTTTATCCCAAGTCTGGAGGGAGAGCAGTGGGTGGAAAAAATAGCAACAGGGAGGAGAGTTGTTCAGTCTCTATATTTAAATAGTTTATTTTTGAAATCTCAAGAACTTTACCAGTGTGATACTTCTATCCTAAATTTCACTGACAATTATAATTTTCCAGACTGGGTGGCACAGAATTATATATAGACCATGGTATTTGGTTTATCCACACACCAATTTTGTTTGTTTGCTTGTTGTGGTAAAAAAAACATATAAAATTTACCATTTTAGCCATTTTCAAGTGCATAGTTTACTAGTGTTAACCATATGCACCTTGTTATGCAATGGGTCTCTAGAACCTTCTCATCTTTTCAAATTGAAGCTCTAAATCCATTGACCAATAACTCCCCCTCCCTCTTGCCCCTAACAACCACCATTCTATTTTTTTTTCAATTTTTAATTTTTTTTAAGATTTTATTTATTTATTTGACAGGCAGAGATCACAAGTAGGCAGAGAGGCAGGCAGAGAGAGAGGAAGAAGCAGGCTCCCTGCTGAGCAGAGAGCCCAATGTGGGACTCGATCCCAGGACCCTGGGATCATGACCTGAGCCGAAGGCAGCAGCTTTAACCCACTGAGTCACCCAGGCGCCCCAATTTTTAATTTTTTTAAAAAAGATTTTATTTATTTATTTGACAGAGAGAGACAACATAAGCACAAGCATGGGGAGCAGCAGGCAGAGGGGGAAGCAGGCTCCCCACTGAGCAGGGAGCCGAACATGAGGCTCAAACCCAGGACCCTGGGTTCATGACCTGAGCTGAAGGCAGACATTTAACCAATGAAGCCACCCAGGTACCCCACCATTCTATTTTCTGTTCCTTAGAGTTTGACTAGATGATTACGATTTTTTTTTTTTTAAGATTTTATTTATTTGACAGAGAGAGATCACAAGTAGGCAGAGAGGCAGGCAGAGAGAGAGGAGGAAGCAGGCTCCCTGCAGAGCAGAGAGCCCGACGTGGGGCTCGATGCCAGGACCCTGGAATCATGACCTGAGCCGAAGGCAGAGGCTTTAACCCACTGAGCCACCCAGGCGCCCCGATTACGATTTTTTATTAGAAAGTTATTGTTTTTCTCTTTAAGATAGTTTTCAAACCAGCATGCCTTAAGACTGAGTATTTAAAGAACACACTTTCGAAATACTGTCAAAGGACAATATGGGTTTACTTGTAAGATTTTGACCTTTTTTTTTTTTTAAGATTTTTTTAATTACTCATTTGGAAGAGAGAGTGTGTGTGAGAGTACAAGCGGAAGGGAAGGCTAGAGGGAGAAGGTCAGAGGGAGAGGAAGAAGCAGACTCTCTGCTGAGCAGGGAGCCTGACCTAGGGCTTGATCCCAGGACCCTGGGATCATGACCTGAATCAAAGGCAGACACTTAACTGATAGAGCCACCAGGCGCCCCAGATTTTGACCTTTTTGCATACATTATTAAGAATGTATCAAAGGGACAAAAAAATCAAATAACCCTTAGTATATTAAATCTTATATGTTTATGTTTAGAAACATGTTTCTGTATATGTTTATATATATATGTATGTATGTGTGTGTGTGTATATATATATATAATATAAAATTCCTCATGATGGGGTCCATGCCCTTATAAGAGAATGCTCGTGCTCTGTTTCTGCCACTTGAGAGTATACAGCAAGAAGGTGGCCATCTGCAAGCCAGGAAGAGAGCTCTCACTAGAAACCAAACCCTGAGGGAACTTGATGTTGGACCTTCTAGTCTCCAGAACTACAACAAAATACCATTTCTGTTCTTTAAGCCACTCAGTATAAGGTATTTTACTACAACAGCCCTAACAGCCTAAGACATATATATTGATTAAATTTATAGTGAGGCTCTTTGGAGATAAAGATAAATGCCATTTCCTGCCCTCAAGGAATTTCAGTCTCTTTTTTTTTTTTTTTTAAAGATTTCATTTATTTATTTGACAGAGAGAAATTACAAGTACACTGAGAGGCAGGCAGAGAGAGAGAGAGAAGGAAGCAGGCTCCCTGCTGAGCAGAGAGCCTGATGTGGGACTTGATCCCAGGACCCCGAGATCATGACCTGAGCCAAAGGCAGCGGCTTAACCCACTGAGCCACCCAGGCGCCCCAAGGAATTTCAGTCTTGAGAGCATTTGGCCTATACACAAAGAAATATGATGACTGTAGCAATGAAGGTGAGGTTGAGGGACAGATAAAAAGGATAGTGTCATTGACTCTACCTGGATGGCTCAAAAGAGTCTTTACAGAGAAATCATGAAATTTATTTTACGCTAAGTGGAAAAAGTATACAAAATCACCAAGGCATGAAACCATATGATGGCTTGGGGTTAGGAGAACTGGAACAATAAAATATTTCTTAAGAGCTTAGAAATGGGGGTGCCTACTATTTACCCTAAAAATACAAACATAGTGATGCAAAGGGGCACGTGCACCCGAATGTTTATAGCAGCAATGTCCACAATAGCCAAACTATGGAAAGAACCTAGATGTCCATCAACAGATGAATGGATCAAGAAGATGTGGTATATATGCACAATGTAATACTATGCAGCCATCAAAAGAAATGAAATCTTGCCATTTGCGACAACATGGATGGAACTAAAGCGTATCATGCTTAGCGAAATAAGTCAAGCAGAGAAAGACAACTATCATATGATCTCCCTGATATGAGGAAGTGGTGATGCAATATGGGGGCTTAAGTGGGTAGAAGAAGAATCAATGAAACAAGATGGAATTGGGAGGGAGACAAACCATAAGTGACTCTTAATCTCACAAAACAAACTGAGGGTTGCTGGGGGGAGGGGGTTGGGAGAAGGGGGTGGGATTATGGACATTGGGGAGGGTATGTGCTTTGGTGAGTGCTGTGAAGTGTGTAAACCTGGTGATTCACAGACCTGTACCCCTGGGGATAAAAATATATGTTTATAAAAAATAAAAAATTAAAAAAAAAAAGAAAATGGGGGTGCCTGGGTGGCTCAGTGGGTTAAAGCCTCTGCCTTTGGCTCGGGTCACGATCTCAGGGTCCTGGGATCGAGCCCCCCATGGGGCTCTCTGCTCAGCAGGGAGCCTGCTTCCCTTCCTCTCTCTCTGCCTGCCTCTCTGCCTACTTGTAATCTCTGTCAAATAAATAAAATATTTTTTAAAAAAAGCTTTTAAAAAGAGCTTAGAAATAATTTAACTCTCTGGGAGTTAAAACTAATCAGAGTTGACAGGGTTTAAATGTGATAATTTAGATATAAATTCTGCCCAGGCTGACCTGACAGTAAACTGAATGATATATTAACATATTTAGTGACAGTGTCGATTAAAAGGCCACATTTTTTTTTAAGATTTTATTTATTTATTTGATAGAGAGAGATCACAAGCAGATGGAGAGGCAGGCAGAGAGAGAGAGATGGAAGCAGGCTCCCTGTTGAGCAGAGAGCCTGACGCGGGACTCGATCCCAGGACCCTGAGATCATGGCCCGAGCCGAAGGCAGCGGCTCAACCCACTGAGCCACCCAGGCGCCCCGAAAGGCCACATTTTTAAAAAGGACTGGCCTGGGGGTGCCTGGCTGACTCACTCAGTAGAGCACGTGACTCTTGGTCTCTGGGCTGTGAGTTCAAACCTCATGTTGGGCATAGAGATTACTTTTTTAAAAAAAGCAAAATACAAAAAAACAACAAAAAAGAGGTCTTTAAAAAAATAATAAAAATAGGGGTGTCTGGGTGGCTCAGTCATTAAAAAGCGTCTGCCTTCAGCTCAGGGCATGATCTCAGGGTCCTGGCATAGAGCCCCACATCGGGCTCTGCTCAGCGGGAAGCCTGCTTCTCCCTCTCCCACTCCCCCTGCTTGTGTTCCCTCTCTTGCTGTGTCTCTATCAAATGAATAAATAAAAAATAATAAAAATAATAAAAAATAAAAATATTGGACTCTTAAATTTATGCACATTTTTTGTGTGAATAGCACTGCAATAAATATGATCCTGCATATAGGTTCCATTTTGGAGTAGAAGTGCCGGGAAATATTTCCAGAAGTAGAATTATTATGTCCAGAGGTAAGATACCACTACCAAATTGCTTTGGAATTTGTAAATTATACCACTAAACCACCATAGTGTGCCAGCTCCACCACAGCTTTCTTGTGTGAAGAACTATCAATTGAGAAATTTTGATGACAGACTGATTCAAAAAATATGAGAGATCATACTATGTCAGACATTGTGTTGAGAAAAATAGTATCATTATAGTACTCAGTATCTCTGCTAACCAGTAATGTTTGCATGTTTTATATATATATATATATATATATATATATATATATATATGCTTAACAATGTTTATTAACTATATATTTGCATTCATTGCATATTTATTGTTACAGATGAATGTTATCTCCCAGAGTTCATGTTAAAGTCCTTACTCCTTTTAATGAAAAGGAAAAAGTGACTCAAAAGACAAAATTACTGTTTTATGTTTGAGAAACTGAAACATCTTTCATTTGGTAAAATAATCCTAAATTTTGAGTAAAGTTAAGCAAAACAATGGCAAAATGAATATGAGTTTATGTTTCTAAAAAGGTAGTCTTTTTTCGGCATTTTGTCTCTCCTGGCTCAAATTCATGACCCCGAGATCATGCTCTACTGAGCCAGTCAGGCGCCCCTCCACACGTGTTTGTAATACCCTTTCACTGTGGACCTCCTGGTCTCTGTCAGCTCTTCCTAGCTTTCTGCTCCCATGGTCAGCATTACTATTATATCCCAATATTCAGTTCTCTTCTACCTAAGTTAGATTGCATTTCTCCCAGTGGCTTGAAATTACATCTGGCCATGACTTGCCTTGGCAAATGAAATATGAGTGGAAATGACCTGTGTAACCAACTCTCCAGCCCACTGTGGTAAGGGGTGGTGGGGAAGCACGAGGTAGTATACAAATGCCATGAAATCAAAACAATCTGGGATTCTGAGGCTGGAAAACAGCTGTCTGGAGAATAGCCAGGAAACACAGGAAACTTTGGGTGAGAGCAGGGTTTGGGGCTGTTTGTAATCACAGGATGACCTAATCTATCTTGACCAATCTCTCACTTTTCCTGGGCTCTCATATGGCTGCTTTGCGGCAATGATTAGCCTTAATCAAGATCCATGGGTGGCCTTCTCTGAAACCACGATTAAAAAAAACAGATGATTTTCCAGTTAAAAAAAAAAAAAGTAGAAATTTAAATGTTTCTTAACTTCAAGGATCTCAGGCATACATTTCCCTCTGGAAATATTTTGTCTTATCTTCAGTAAAGATAACCTAGGTGATAAAGATAAGTCTTCTTAACCCATTCTGAGTTGCCTATACCTTTTACTTTCAGTAAACAATCATGAGAGGTCAAGTCAATAACATATGTGTTCTGGCCTTCACCTCTTCTTGTGAAAAATCCAAGCTCTTATATATGTTTGAACATATTCTGATCTGGGGTAAACATGATAGCTATTGCCACCCAAAATTTCATGTGTATTTAGTAAGGAGTAGGATTTAGAGAGTCCATTTACATCTTACCTTTTAAATTTCAATGAAGCCCCTTGTAAACAGAACTAGTACTAAGTCCATGAGGCTCAGCATTACCGTGGCCTAAATCTGGGCTTCTAAACCTCAGCACTACTGACATTTTGGGCAGGGTAATTCTTTGCTGTTGAGAGCTGTCCTATGCACTGGAGATGTGGGGCAGGATCTCTGGTCTCTACCCACTTCCCTGCAAATAGTACACCCCAGTTACAACAACCAAAAACGTATCTGGACATTGCATTGTCCTCTGGGACGCAAAATCACCCCTATTCGAGAATTACTGGCCTAAAATGAAGGTATATGTTTACGATAGATATTGCCAATGATGATAATTTTAAAAGCGAAGTTTGTAAACAATTATCAAATCCATACTTAAGAACAGACACAGTGGATATTTGAATGAAAGCAATGGTCC
This sequence comes from Mustela nigripes, assembly GCF_022355385.1. NCBI lineage: Eukaryota > Metazoa > Chordata > Mammalia > Carnivora > Mustelidae > Mustela > Mustela nigripes. The sequence goes on along the minus strand of NC_081564.1, from coordinate 51,956,384 downwards.
TGCCATTCTTTATTTCTAACAATACTACGTATTTACAGAAGGAAAAGAATTGTACATTTTAAATTCTGATCATTACACAGATTTGTTGTTGCAACTGAATAATAAAAGAACAAATCTCTTAGTGACTTTTTAAAATAACTTCAATGTTCAAAGGTACACATGATGATATCATAAACTTTCCATAGCTGGAGTAAGCTCACTTCAAAATGAAAGACACCTAGCACCAGGAAAAGAAATGAAGCAACAAAGGATCTCTTAGGAGATCTGATCTGAAGCTCTGTTTATCATAGAGGCACTATCCAATTTTTTCAACCTACATTTTAGAAACTTGAGGAAAAAGCACATGAAGAAAATCTCTGTAGGTTTTTATTGGGTTAGAAGACTTTAGCTTTTAAAGAGTAACATGTGAATCAGTTTTTCCCTTTATAAGGCCTTGAAAAAAATGCATCTTGAGGTGATATAAAGAAAATGAGTGAAACTTTTTTGTTAGTAGTCAACAGCTTCAAATATTGGTTTTCATCCCCCTCCCCTTTATTGAGAAATAATTGACACAGATCAGTGTGTAAGGTTTAAGGTGTACAGTATGATGGTTTGGTCTGTGGTTTTCCCTTTTTAAAACAATTAATTATAAATTCCTTTTTATAAAAGGTTAAAGGCACAGTGAAACAATGAATATTTGCACTTCACCATTTTAGAACTCAAAATAATTCAGAAGGCAAAATAATTCAGGTGGCCAGCACCTCATTTGTCCTGTAGGTGGCAAAATTATCCTAAGAGGAATCCAGGGAGAGGCTGCAGATTTGCTGCACTGAGGTTAATAGTGGTAGATGACTTTTTCAAGCTTTACTTAAAAGCCAGGTTTTAAAGTTTTGAAGTTTTTTCAAGTTTTACAGATTTAAGAATGCCTTTTGTGTAGCTCTGAACTAACGAAGACTTATTTTCTGGATAGTCAGTACTCAAACTCAGAAATACACTGTTTTATTTTTTAGGGATTAGATTTTCAATCTGATTATCTCTGAAAAATTCCTCTCTTTTTGCACTTGTTGTCCAGCGGGTTTTGCTTTATTGGATAACCCATCCAAATTGCAGGACAAGAGCTTGTAAAACTAAAAATCTGTTTTTACTTGTCTGCAGCTGTGAAAAGCAAGCTTGAAACCAGTTATCTAAAAGGCAGGGAATAAGGCTCTCTGAGAGTGGTGGTAGAGTCATCAGGATAGCATGTGCAAATTGCCCAGCCAGTGCCCAGACCTTAGTGAGTTCACAATAAAGAGTTGTGACGATGATTATGATTCAGCCAAAATTAATTATAAGCTATGACCTTACCCTTGCTTTAAGAAAAATGTTTTTTCAGATTTCATCTGGGTTTACCTTTTTCTAAATACTTCACAGTGGATGGCAGAATAGTAATCAAGTCTTTAAAGAAGGAAAGGATAATTTGGATAATTTATTATAAAAAATTAGGGGCACCGTGACTATGACTATATTTATGTGTAAGGAACTAAGTTCATAAATGATGACAATTAAAAAGCTAACTACGGCCAACTATTTTATCCTCAGTTGTTATCACTAGTCTTCATAGCTTCCTTTGCTTGCTTACACTACAGAGACGTCATTCTGCATCCTGGATGTGTCATTAAAGAGCCAGACATGAAAAATAGAGCCATCAGATAATCACTAGTAGCAAGCACTGACTATACAGTTACTCGAAGAACAAAGACTAAATAGGGGTTAGAAGGGAGAGAGTATAGTATGTTATACCAGTATGTTCTGGAAACGCTGACATTGTATGACTTCTGAAAACAAAGAATGGGAAAGGCAAATGGAAAAATTTTAATTGTTTCAGTTATCAAATTGGTGGTGATTGTATTAGCATTGTTATTCTGAGGCTGCTGCATGTGTAAGGTAAGTAAAGGAAATGAGTAATTGTGGGATATTCTAACTCTATCATGCCCTATATAGATCCTTGAAAACCAGGATTCTCAGTATAGAAAATGGAAATACAGTTGTATTAGAAGCATTAAGAAAAACTGTGTAGTACTCAATTTGATTTGGAAGTTTCACAATAAACTCACGTGTTTTATTGTACTAAAAAATAGAGATTTCCTAGCACTCTCCTAGAAACAGTGGCCAATCTAACAGCAATGAGCATTCTCAGAGCCCTGATGATGGTTTTGAAATACCATTTCTTACTGAAAGTAACCAGGCTTCTTAGAGAAATGGCTCATTCCATGTCTGGGGCAGGAAACACACCAAGTTGAGCCTGGAATATCTTGTCTTCCAGATAGCAAGGAAGGTAATAAAGACAGTTAGTGTAGTGTCAAAATGACTCAGAGGCAACTTGGTAAGGCTCCCAATGGCAAAAGATGGGGACAATTTGAACTTAAATAAGGTAATATTTGAAATGGGTTGAAGCCTATCAAATATGTTTGAAGCCATGAGTTCGTAACACTGAAAAAAAGTGATCTCTGGAAGGTAATTGGAAACAAGTTTATTATCTTATCTTGAAAATTAGTCAATGAGAGGAAAATACAAATATTTAGTTTCCCTTTCTTATACAAACTTGACCAGTGGTAAGCCAAATAGTGGATGTGGGGAAACATCTCTTTATTTTCTAACTAATAAATGAAAGAGAAATGATAGAATTAGAATATCCTCCAACTCACAATAAATCAGTGAGTGGATCTAGGCATTGAGTGTCAACTTCAGCAGACATCACAAATAGAGAGAACCAGACATTGTGTACCCTCTGGTGAAAGAACAACACCATAACCTATAGTCTTGACAAAAAGGACTGAACCTGAGTCTATTCAAACATCTAGATCCATGTGTCAACATCCAGAGGAAAGAGGAACATGCTGAGTAGTCAGCAAAATACAGCAAAAATACAGATTGTGGGAAACTCTATAGGTCATGAGATGAAGTTCTTCAGTAAATTCTAAGGAAAAGAAAGAAGGGAGAACCTATAGGTTAAAAAGATATAAGAGATGTAGCCAATAAAACAATTTTAAATAGATTAAGATTAAAATATAGTGTGCAAAGATACACACTTGGGTAATAATAAAGAAATGCAAGGAGGTGATTACAATGGGTATCACTGTAGTGGTTACTTCTGTGGAATTGGGGAAGATGGTTGATAAATGTGACTGGACACACAGAGGATAACCACGTCGCTGTCAGAGTTCTAAAACAGTGTTTCCTTATAATGATGTAAAAAGCTACATTTTGTTTGGTTTTCAGTATTTATGTTTTGTATTTTTTCTAAAGGAAAAGAAGTAAAAAAAATCAAAGCCCTTAGGGTTTTCCACTAAAAATTATGGATGTGAACACTTCTATTATAAATATCAGGTTCTTAAGAAACTGCCTACCTTGTAGAAATAGTTCTAAATAATAAGCTACAAATATTTGAAAAATATAATATTAGATTCTTACTGTGCATAGTTATAAAATTCAAAGAATTAAGTATACATTCCTAACACAAAATTTATTTTGTTACAGTATTATGTTTTACAATGTGGTTAAGTGGACTTTGTTGACTTCCAAAATTTTCCTTATCTACTCTAATATAAGGCTACTCATATTATCCTATTAGAGATTAGATGTGCACTAGAACAGATTCTGTATTTCCTTGAATGTCCACACTTGGTTTTATTCTCCATCTTTTTACATAGAACAAAGATTAGTTATCTTGCTCAACCATGATAGCAGATATTAACATGTAACATTACACACAGTATCATTCAATTTGCAAATAAAGACCCTTCACCCACATATCCTGCCCTATGTTCTCTTCCATATACTAATGGCTGATGGAGACTACTTTTTGTTAAGTTTCTAAAAAACTCAAGAATGTAAAAACAGATGTAAGCCATCAAAATGAAAGCAGTTTTAAAACGCAATATAACAAGAACCATGGACAAATGTATAACTGTGTTGTACATTTTCACCCATCGAACATTGACAATTCCCCTCCACTTGTTCAAGCAGCATCTTAACAAATGGTGCAAGTGTATGGTCTCCTTCTCTTTCCTTTTAATAAAATTATGTGGTGTTTGAATGATTCACATATTCCAGAAGTGACCGGTCTAAGACCCTTCGGATAAGAGCTTCTTCAATTATATTAAAATCCTACAATAAAGAAAAATAATTAGAAACATAATCAGAAATGATAGTTTTCCGCAACTGGAGGATAAAGGTCAAGGCAGTGCCTCATCCGGTGGGAAGTAGAGCCCTGAATTTAGCGACCAATCCAAGTTTCTACAAAAACTATCATAAATACCCAAGACTTCTGTTCTGGGGCTAGTGCATTTTCTATTTAATTTTACTGCCTAATAACTAACTCGTTATTGTCACAGTAAAATAGTCTTGATTTGGAATTTAAATTAGTAATTTTAGTCAACATTAGAAATGGCAGTTACAGTGCTATGTTCCAAATAAACATGTAATACAGAGTAAAGTCAAGACATTGCTGCAGAATTCACCAATCTCAGGAGTACTACTGAGTATCTATTTCTGAAAAATATGTTGAACACAAAACTCTCTTTCTCCCTGCCTCCCTATGGCCAAAATGGCTTTCAAAACTTTAAGTCAGCACATTCTGTAAATAAAACAAAAACTATTAAGAGCCCTATTCTCTGCAATCCACCTCCTCTTCTGCAATAAATCGAACAAATAGAAAAAAATAAAATCCCTTTTGGAAATCCATTCTGAAACATAAAAGCATAAAGGTAAATCAACAAAATCCAAAGGGAAGCCATAAAGCCCAGGAGAGCACAAGATCTGGAGTAAATGCTGGCTTTTTCGTAGGCAAATATTAACCTTTGAGCTTAAGAGGTTTCATGCTAAGTGAGGACAGTGACACAACACTCACTTCACAGAAGCTGCTGTAAGGAATAAAATAAGACACTATACTTAAGGTGCGCAGTCTAGTACCCAGTAGCTTGGGAAACCAAAAGTCCAAACAAACAATATGGCTTCCACCTCACTGCCACATCCAAGTGGCAACCAGTTTTGAGTGGGCTAAAAGGACTCTCATCAAAGTTGCTTCCTCCTGACCAGTCCTGGATCATACTTTGGAAAATCCTGAGAAGAATGGAGAGAACATAATAGCTGGGACAGATATGAAATCAACCTGGTTTTTAGAACATCTCATGGAGTGAAGGTAGAGGAAGCCCTACGAGGTTGTAAAAAATGAGAACCTAGAGACCAGAACAAGCCTCTGCTGAGTCTGTGTGTGGTTCAGGTTCCCAGAAAAGATATTGTTTGAGCATTGGAGCCTGTGTTGTGGCGCCTGCTCGGCTCCTCAAGTGATCCTAGTACCTCCATTTACCCTCACCCCTTTTCCAGGTGGCCTAATGTCCTTGCCCAAACCGTGCACATCACTTTACGTGCACTGTCACATTTAATTCTCAACAAGAGCTCTGGGGCTGAAGTGCTTTTCCTCTCCTCACTTCACACATGAACAGACAGGTTCCGTGGTTAAGTACCTTGCCCACAGTCACAGAGCTGTGACCGAGACGAGCTGTTACTCAAACCCAGGTCAGAACCCACGCTCCTTGTGTTCAATCTGGATACAGGGGGCAGATCAGAAAGCAAGGAGACATTTTCAAGGGATAATCTTCAACAATTATTAAATTCTATCTTGAAATTGCGTAAAAAGACAGCAGTCAAAAATCATGTGAAAATTACATGCAAAGTTAAATTTAGCTCTTAACACTTCATGTATTTAGATAGCGGTGACAATAATAATGCACTACTTCACAACATGGCTATGAGGGATTTTCCTTCCAAAATAGGCAATACCCCTTTGCTCAAAGGGACTCAGGAGAAAACACATTACCCTCACATGGCAACACATGGAGCAAAGCAGAACAAAGGCTACATTAACTTTTCACTTGTTATTCTCATTCCTGATCATGGGAAATACAGTCATAAGTTATAACTATTCATACTACATCAAACTTTTCTTCTATCCTAAAAAAACAAAACAAAATAAAACCTACGTTAGAGCTATTCATACTACATCTAACTTTTCCTCTATCTTAAAAAAAAACATCTTGGGTTGGGGGAGGGAGCATGGGAGGAAAAGGCGTCAAAAGGCACAAACTTCCCCTTGTAAGTTAAATAAATACTGGGGATGTAATGTACTACATGAGGACTATAGTTAACACTAATGTATGGCATGTTTGAAAGCTGATAAGAGAGTCAATCCTAAAAATTCTCATCACAAAGAAAAAAAAATTTGGTATCTTTAGGAGATGATGGATGTTACATTATTGTGGTGATAATGTCACACTACGTAAGTCAAGCCATTATACCATGTACCTTCAACTTACACAGTGCGACATGTCAATTATTTCTCAATAAAACAGAAAAATGGTTAATATAATGAGATTGGCCATTAGTTGGTAGTTACTGATGGGTAGTTACTGATACATGGGGGTCCGTGGTACTATGTTGTCTGCTTTTGTATACATTTATGATTTTTTTTTAAAGATTTTATTTATTTATTTGACAGAGAGAAATTACAAGTACACTGAGAGGCAGGCAGAGAGAGAGAGAAGGAAGCAGGCTCCCTGCTGAGCAGAGAGCCCGATGCGGGACTCGATCCCAGGACCCTGAGATCATGACCTGAGCCGAAGGCAGCAGCTTAACCCACTGAGCCACCCAGGCGCCCCACATTTATGATTTTTCATAATACAATTTTTTCAGTTTAAAAACATTCAGTAGACACGAGTTTTGTGTCTCATGTAATTTAAATTAAAAATGAGGCTTGTATGTCTTACTACACTGATAATGCCGTATCTGTTTTTAGCCATTCAATGCAGTATAATAGCAAGATGCAGAACAAACTCTGAGCCATTTTGTTACTGATGTGATTTCATCTCATCTCAGCTACCTAAGTTTTCAACTTCATAAAAATTACAACTATATATAGGGACGGGCCTAGACTAGAAATTAAAATAATTTGAAAGTGAAATCTAGTACCTTATACAATCACTAATTACCCAGATCACAAAGATAATAATTTTGTCTAAGGCAGATGAGATCAATAGTCAAGTTTATAAACATTGTATTTTTATAATTACTTGCTTAATGCTAATACTTAACTTCAGGTCTATACATATTTTTTTCTGCTGTAATTTTATTCACTTGGATTTAAAAAGGTAAGCTTAATGCACAACAAACAGAAACAAAATGTAAAAGTAAAATAATATACTTACTATGAAATCATCATAAAACAAAGTGTGATTGACTTGCAGATGTCTTATTAAACTGCCATTAAAGCTGCCTGGATTCTCATTAGGTAGTAAGCGGCAAAGTGGACAGAACTGGAAATAAAGAAAATCAGGAGTTCAAGAAAGAATTTAAAATAATCAGTGTCGGAATTAAAAAATTAAATAACCACTCAACAAAATGAAGTTTAACTTTATGAATCTACTGGCCATTTCTCAGCATAATATTTAAAAACCGTAAATATTAACAATATTAACCAAATAAAATTGCATTTATTTCTTCATATGCATTTCCTGTACTTAACAGTATAGCTATTTATTTCATATTCATCAATCTATTATTATATAACAGTATAGCTATTTATTTCATATTCATCAATCTATTATTTAACTAATATTGCAGTTAGTAGATGTACTATAACTTACTTAATTAGTTGCCACCTTTTTAAAATACTTAATGGCTTTAAAAAATAATCTTTTTAATTTTCAAGTATTTATAAACTCAGGAGAAATTACAAAAATAATGCAAGATTTCCCATGACTCCATCATTCAGCTTCCTCAGTGCTAATACTTTGTAAGTGCAGTACTTTACTGAAACCAGGAAATTAGCAATTGACTAGACTACAAACCTTATTTAGATCTCACCAGTTTTTGCATGAACTCCATTTTTTTGGGTGTATGTGACGAAAGACTCTGGGCACCTGGGTGGCTCAGTCGGTTAACTGTCTGCCTTGGACTCAGGTCATGATATCTGGGTCCTAGGATCAAGCTCCATGTTGGGCTCCTTCCTTGGTGGGGAATCTGCTTCTCCCTCTCCCCCTGCCCCTACCTCACATGCACCTGTGCTCTCTCTCACTAATAAATAAAATCTTTAAAAAAATATATACTACTTTATTACTTTTTTTTTTTTTTTACTGCTTTATTACATATTAACCTAGGGTTTTAAAAATTCTATTTCTTCATATTTTCCTCTTTTAGAATATGAGATGCAGCACCATTACTGATAGCCAGGTGTGTGTTAGGCATCAAATTAGGGGGTATTCTCATCTCATTCTCACAACAATCTAGTGAATTATCCTATTTCTTTCATGAGCCCAATCTCAGAAAGAAAAAATTAGCTTAAATTTATACCACTGTATATCCGAACTGGGATCTAGGCCTCCTAATAGACAATTCAACATTCTTTTCATATTATAATAGAGCTTAATTTATCTGTCTGGATGGTAACATCTCTCTTTAAATTTAAAAGAGGCTTTCTTGTAATTCTTATTGTTTTATAGTGGTCTCAGTTTCGGTATCAGTTACCTAAACATAGTTCAACTTCCCAATCTTGCTTTACTCCATTAATCTTTGTCTTATTTTGAATAGAATCACATCATTTAAGTTACTCCTGCTTTATAGTCACTTACGATTTTCTAAAGCTCTAGCTATCTCAGTTACTTGCCAACACTGGCTATCTCCAAGATAGTACTTAATCTACCCTGAGATCCCCAGGTGGTAATGAGAACATAGCTGAGACCAAGAAATATTTTAACAAAAAAGCAACATCAATTTTTTTGTGATGTGACGGAAGGGACACTAGAATAGAAATTTGTTCACTCAGTACTCTTTAGGGTGCCCTCTACTATATGCTGCGCACCTGGAATATGGAAACCAGTGAAGACACAGTTGTGTTGCATGACCTGTGAAGTCAGAAAGCCTTCGAATCCCAGCACCAGCTCTTACCAGCTGTGTGACTGACTTCAGCACATGAACTTCTCTCTTGGGTCAAGTGGAGATACCACCACCTAACTTGGAGAGTCGTTAGGATGTTTAGAGAGAATGTCCTCTATATGCCCGGTACATACTAGGCCTTTAATAAACACCATGTGTTTACTACTGTTTGATCCTTGTTTCTGAAGAGCTGGAGCTCCATGAGGGAAGAAAGTTCATGTGTCCTGTTCACTCCTGCATTCCTAGGACCAGGAAAATAGTTTCCAATTTCATCTCTGCCTCTCACTGACTTGGCCTCGGCAAGTCCTTAATCTTAACCTGCAACAGGAGACTTAACTCTGCTTTGCAGAGCTGTTTGTATATTTAAAAGATGCCATTTAACATTATGAAGCTCAGTGATTCTATTAGCTCAGTCCTTGGCACAAATCATAAATGGTTGCTATTGTTATCATGTAAGAAGATACTTTCAATACTGCATAGCAAGTGCTATACCCAAGATGTTACACCATATATTCAAATGTTATTCTCAAAAAGGCAGTTCAAGACCTAAAAAAGGAATCATGAATTTTGCCCAGGAAATCAGGAAAGGCGTCAGCCAAGCTGCTGGTAACTGAAACGAGTCTTGCAGAATGAGCCAGCAATGCCAGAGTGAGAAGCATCACAGGCAGAGAAATTAAAGTGGGAAAAGGACAGGCCTGCTTAGGGCATGGGAAAAGCTCTGGGAAGCTGAAGGCACGGCATATTGGGGGAAGTGGTAGGGGACAAGTTTGGAAGGATAAGTTGGAACCAGTTCTGCTCAACAGATATTTGAGCACCTATTATGGTTTCCGGAGGACCCATGACAAGAGTCAGAGGAACAGGGACACCTGGGTGGCTCAGTTGGTTGGACGACTGCCTTTGGCTCAGGTCATGATCCTGGAGTCCCGCATCGGGCTCCCAGCTCCACGGAGAGTCTGCTTCTCTCTCTGACCTTCTCCTCGCTCATGCTCTCTCTGTCTCTCTCTCAAATAAATAAAATAAAATCTTAAAAAAAAAAAGTCAGAGGAACAGAGATGCTAAGCCCCGATCCAACTATTAAGGAGATTCCAGATCTAGATAAAGAGAAAGATACAGAAAATCTGGAACTTTAAGCCAAGTAGTTTTTGTTTTCAGTCTGATGTTGACAGGAGGTAGTGGAGACTTCGATCTTATGCTGTACATAGTATTTAGTTGTATAACTCAAGAGATTTCTTCCAGAAGGACACTGGAAAACAACAGGTGACTATCTGTACTACTCTAAGGATTTATTTTGTGTCCTAAATCGAGGGATCTGACCTGAGGGAGGAGTAAGAAATGGTAAGAGACTGACTAATCATCGCCAAGTACCTAAGTGTTCACCTACATTCTCGCTAACATTGCCAATTTGCTACCATCAGCTCATCCTTTATCATGTGCCTCCACTCAATGCTCCCAAGGCCATGATACTCATATTAGGAATCAATTAGTGCACAGTGTATAGTCAAAGGATGCTGACCTCACCTCAGTATGGACTTTATCTGGTGGTGAACTCCACAGGTGAGAATAGCTACCATACCAGAAGTTACCACCAACTTCAATCCTTCAAAATATTTATTACAAGGAAAACCCAGTTCTATCTATAGTTTAGATTAACCTTCACAGCAACTATCTAATGGCTAGTGCCATTTCGGGAAGAAATTCAAAATTCCTAAATCCAAAAAAAGAGAAAGAGACATGCGCTAAAATAATTACAGGCAAATATGTAACCAAAATTAAGGTACCAGATTGCACATCTAATTTAGCAAGAGTCTGAAAGCAAATTTAATAAAGATTTTTCTTCCTTCCAAAACATTTATGCACATATACTCCCACAGCCTAGTCGACTCACAGATATTCTAAATACCCACAGAAATAAACCACTGTGGGGCAGGTGGCTCAGGCTCTAGTCACCATAGTTTATGTTCCAAACCAATAAGTCCTGTCCCTTCCCTTAAGAAATGAATCTTGGGAGCAAGGCAGAAAATAAGAGACTATTGGAACACTTGAATCTGGGTGAATGGAATTATGTTTTTCTTCAGTATTTTCTTTTTCATTATCACTATAGCCACCCATGCGCTAGGTTCTCTGCCAAGAGGTGGGCAGGCAATGTTGAACAAGGAAGTTGAGTTCCATGACTTCATGTACCTGACAGCTTATAAGGAGAGACAGACGTGAAATGAACACATAATTACAAATTGTGATAAATGAGAAAAAAAGAGGGGAGGAAAGCAAGAGCTGAAAGTAACTTGAACATCATGGAGGGCTTCCCTGAGAAGAAAGATTTCAGCAGAGTTCTAAAGGATGAATAGGAGCCAACCACTGAAAGAAAGAACACTCTACGGAGAGAACAGCCAGAAACAGTGGCTCTTGCTGAAACAGCTTCTCTCTCTAAAACAAAATACCAAATTTCCCTCAAAAGTGGTCTCTCAATTTAATCTGAAGCATGCTGCTTATGTCACTGGTCTCCTGTGAGTTTAATATTCCACAGACACAAATTTTCAAAAAATAAAACATGGCAGGGGTGCCTGGGTGGCTCAGTAGGTTAATGAGTTTCGGCTCAGGTCATGATCTCGGGATCCTGGGATGAAGCACAGAGTAGCCTCAGAGCTCAGGGAGGGAGCGGTCTGCTTCTCCCTCTCCCTCTGCCTGCCCCTCTATAACACCCCCCACTCCCATGAACATTCTCTCACTCTCTAATAAACAGATGAATCTTTAAAAAAATAAAACATGACAGAAATAATTACTATGTGACAGAAAGGAGCTGTGGGTTCTTAAAGCTGCATTTAAGAAAAGTCAAAATTCCTTCATGTTCTTAACCTGTTACCCCAGTTGTGAGCAGCTCAGAAAAGATTAGTTGCTCAGGGTTTGACCTCAGAATTACCTAATTTTATCTAGAAGGCAAAATCACTTGCTCAAATCTCTAACTGTCATGAAACTTCTTACACTAGATTAATTCAGATGAGGTCAATGATCTTATCTGCTAGCAATCCCAACAACCCAGCCCCTCAGAGCAATAATTCCTGGCTAACTTCCACACCAATCCACAATTAGCCTTGGATCTAGAACTTCTCTTGGGGTGTTTTTGCCAACATGTCCCCGCTGGGCATCCCTAAGCATGCGGACCCCAAATATGCCACAGTATCTACTTCCAGCATTTTCATAATCAAAGCACATATCCTGAATTCTAGTGGTTCCAGATCCTTCAGAGTGACACGTGGCTCAAGTTTCTACTCAAGGATGAAACATTAGCAGGAAAACTGAAGGTTTTCTGTTCTAGAGACCACCTCTAGACAGCCCTCATGTATTACAGAACCACAGATTTTGTGAGCAATCTGCTCTTGCCGCAAGGCCATGACAGTATCCTGGTCTTTTGAAATTCACCATTTCACTCCCCTACCTTTCCAGCTTGGGTTCCCCAGCTGCAAGAGTACACGGCTTTTCCTCAAAATCTCCTCTAGTCTTGGTTTTATGTAGTTGCTAAAGTGGTAGTAGCCCACCATTAACTCCTGACTCATTCACTGCTACCCTGTGAAAAGGGCATCATTATCATCACCCCCATTCTACAAATGATGAAACAGAGGCAAAGACACTGGCATTGCTACCAAAGTTTATCCCCTCCAAAGACTAGGTTTTTGACTATTAATTCTATGGGCAAACCGATTCCACCATTCTTGGTTTATTTCTTCCCTCAGATCCACTTTCTTCAGTGTCCTCTATCACCTTTAAATCAAGGAAGACCTAACCTTCATTGGCCACCTTCAATCTGATGGTCAAACTGAGCAGCACGGGAACTGGGATTCCTGCTGGAACAGGTGCACAGTACCAATGGCCAGCCCAGTACCTGACCTGCCCCAGAGTGCGGTTGCCATGAAACCCAAGACCACAGTCCCAAGCAGCTGGTGTTCTTCCAGCCAGAGCAGCACCTGGGTCCTAGTGGTTAGGGCTCAGGTTTTCTGGCTAATACCTTCTTAGGATTGCTAGGAGACAAAGGAGCACTTAGAACTCAGTTAAGTGGTCACTATTATTATGCCATTCTAACGCTTTCTTCTAACTTCCTCTAGCTCCCCAGGGACCTGTCATAAAACAGCTCTGTAATCCAGTTCCTCCCACAGAGCAACTACAGCAGTAGAAGCCCATGATAATCTCTCTTGCTCTCCCAACCCACATCAAGCCATTCCAAGAACCGAAACCCCTAAAACATTAGGATTAGTAACACATTCTTTTGACTGTACCATGTGGCTTTTCTTGGGAACTTTCTAGTAGAGCACAGGGGTTCACCATGCTTAGGGGCTAGACTACTGTGTTCAGACTGGCTCAGCTATTTTCCAGCTGTGTGAATTTATAAGACTTAATTAACTTCTCTGAGCCTCAATTTATCATTTGTAAAATGGAAGCAATCACACCTCTCTTCTAGGACTGTGAGAACTATCCTTGTTGGTAAATTATCTATCTAGTAGAGTAACTATGTTTCACTCTCATCACTTTCCAAGAGGATTTTATAGAAAAAGAAAATCCTTAATACTCAAATTAAAAAAAAACCTCATATCTATACTAACGAAACACATACACATATGTCTTTGTATACAGACATATACACATACATACATATATACAAATATATACGTGTACATATTTATAACATAAAACATTTTCTATCTCCTAAGGCTTTATTTTAATTTTAAAATTAATATACCCAGTATCAGCCGGGTTAAGATGAAAGTGGTTTACTCCTAAACTACAGACACAAATATAAATTGACACAACCTTTTTGGAATGCATTTAGAAGTGTATTTCAAAAGCTATTAAAAAGTTTGCAGTTTCTTGGTCCAGAAGATAAATCTAAGGAATTTCCTCTTGGGGGAAAAAAATCCAACAGAAGGAAAAGTTCAAATGTACAAAATGAATTAAAATCCTAAAATTGGTAACAAGTGTACAAAAAATAGTAATGGTTAAGTAAATGAGGATGTACCCAGAACCACCCTGCCTTCCTTCACAACTATACAAAAATGAAAATTCTCAAAGCCACACTGCAAAGTAGAACTAAAATGCCAGGCTGAAAAGAAAAAAAAAGGAAGCATCACAATGAACTAGGAAATGATGAACAGTATGTATGGGTAAATACTCAGACTATGAAATAAAACAATAAACTAAGGTGAGTAACTTTCTACTTTTCATTTCTAATAAACTGTCATGTTATCCCTATTTGTATTATTATTTTTCAAAGATTTTGTTTATTTTTTTGACAGAGATCACAGGTAGGCAGAGAGGCAGGCAGAGAGAGAAGGGGAATATATATATGTGTACATATTTATAACATAAATATGCTGAGCAGAGAGCCCGATGTGGGGCTCCATCCCAGGACCCTGGGATCATGACCTGAGCCAAAGACAGAGGCTTTAACCCACTGAGCCACCCAGACGCTCCCCTATTTGTATTATTAAAAAATGTTTTTTACTTAAAATGTGACCAAGGTTAGTATACTTAAGTTGGATCTAAGCTATGTATTTTGGATCTTCTTAGTTGATGATGCCCGTAATTATGTGTAAGAGAGAATGTCTAAGTTCATAAATGAAAGAACGACTTCACATTAGTAATTCTTGCCACTTTCAATTCAACCCCTTCGCAAATCATTAACAGTCTCGGAATTATCACAACCTTGACATAAACTATCCTTTAGAACTATGAGTAGAAGCCTACTCAATGATTTCTAGTATATATTACACGTAGACATTACAGAAATGTCTAGTAATGGAATTCCTTACCACAGACCTCCTTTCTGATCTGTGATGAGTAATACAGTGATCCAGCAAGCTCTCTTCTTCCAACTCCCTCTGACAAAATGGACACACACACCTGGAAATCGCACAGAATACAAAACTTACTGACATTGTCGGCATTTAACTAAAGGTAAAGAATAGAATGCACGCAGATCTAGTTCCCAGGCCTCGTTCTTTCTGATTTGACATTACTTTTCCATTCTGATAATGGGCAGGTGCCCACGTTTTTTCTCGTGAGAAAATTAAGTATCCCCCTAGGGACAGGACAGAGAAACAGTTAAATAAACTGAACATGAAGCACTTCATTCTCTTCGAAAGAGAAGCGCAGACCGAGCTCCCACTGACTGAGAAACTCGGGCATCACATCACCCAGATGTCCCTGGGTTACTTTTTCTGTTTCTTTTTTTCCCTCCCTTTCCTAATTCAGGTCACACAACTGGGTGTTACTTGTTCTCCAGCTTCACCAAGCATCTGTAACTACCGCGGTAGTTAAGGAGTATTTGTCCCTTACACTATGCTGTCCACTACAGGAGGCTGTAGCCATGTATGTCTACTGGTACTTGAAATGTGGCTACTGAAATTGAGTTATGCTGGAAGTACAGAATGCACAATGAGTTTCAGAGGCTTAATATTAAAAAAGGAGTAAAATATCTCAATAATGTTGATATCGATTACATTTTCAAATGATTGTATTTAAGCTATCCAGTTAAATAAAAATACTAAAAATTAATTTCACTGCTTCTTTTTACTTTTTTAGTGTGGCTATGGGAAAATATGAAATTACCTATCTGTTCTATTGGACAGTGCTGCCTTAAACTCTTAGGGACAATATGGAGGCTTGGAATTTTTTGCTCACTTTCCATCATAGACACAAACTCTTGTTCCCTGACACTTGTACTCCAGATAAGCTGCCTGTGTTAAGAATTTTAAAAATTTCAATTATGTACTAATAACTTCTTTTATAAACAAAGATTTCTACCTTTGATGCAAATATTAATTTATCTTCTAAGACTGATTAATCAAAACCCCTCCTCATTTTCTGTTATTTTAATTCTTTATTATCAATTCTAATTAGCAGAAGAAATTAGTATTTAAATGAGCTCACATATATTTTTAAATCTTCATGAAGCCTATCAACCTTACAATCAAACCCACACCTTTTCATAGCCCATTTATTATCCTTCCTTCTTACTGGTCCTTGCAGCCGATCTAACAGAATTCATACTCCACTTTGAGCTAAAACCCTCATTTAAATTTATAACATCACAGTATAAAACTAACCCTACAATAAAGAATACATGTGCAAAGCAATATCTAGTAAAACAAAAGGAATTATGGCAATCTTTTAGACTTTCCGGCTACGAAATTTATGCTTTGAGTGTATTTTCTTAAATAATGAAGACTAACATTTGCCTTCAGGAGAGAGAAAAAGAAAATCACACTCCTACTGAAATACCACTATTTGTAACTGAGCTTATAAGGAGATTTAATGGTTTCCAAGCCATTAGCCTATGTAGGGAAATACAAATCACTTCCTTATTTTGTTGGGAGAGAGACTCCAAACTTTGCAATTATAGGACAGGTCACGGCCTAGCAGGATAGTAATGGCCCAGATTCATTTCTCTCTCTCTCTTTTTTTTTTTTAAGGGAAAACAAATAATGATCAATATTCTCCACTGCCCCTACTAACCACCTCCATCCTTCCTCCAGCCCCATAAAGATCACCCACCAAAAAGTACCAGATTCAGGATGCCTGGCCCAGGCCTGTTCTTCCTTGCTAGACTATATACTGAGATGTCACTTCCTACCTTCTAAAGCCAAACCAGCAATATCAGAGGAAAGGAGCGGTGGCAGTGGAAGGGTGAAAAAGAAAAGGCTCTGAACCAGGACCGACTTCAAGCCATTAGTCAGAAAGCAGAGCCTTGAGGAACTTGGACAGTTCCACATTCTATTTTTGGATCTTCCTTAATGCAAACTTGTCTGAGGAAGTTCTCCCAATCTCTCCAGCACTCGGTTGGTTCCCCTCATGAAATGTTTTTTAAGTAGAGAAAGCAAAATTCTTTCACAATTATTGCATTTAACAAATGACTACCAACAGCAGGTGTTACGGTTCAGAGCCTAATTATTACTCCATACATATGTTCACAATAAAAAGGTTAGCCTGTCCAGCCTATTAACTTCTTTACAGGCAAATCAAGTTTAACAGTCAACTACATTGTGTCAAAACAAACCTGGTTGTGGTCTCCCCAAGTTCCTGCAGCGGTCCATACTTATCTATATACTTCTCACAAGATCTTATGTGTGCTCTCATTTCGCTGAGGCAAACCTATATAAAAAGCAAATTCAAAATAAAGTCCCTGTTGAAAAGGGGCTCAATGAAGTCTTTTGTGATCCAGTTTTATTACTTTCATTATTGCAAATAAGGTCATAGCAATGGATCAGCTGATTAAAAGGATATATTCCTGACAAAAGTAAAACAAAGTTAAGGCATTATCAAGAATAACACTTTACAAATGTTTCTAGTACTTAGAAGACCCCAATGTTGAGTTCTTGAGTTTGTTCTTCTAGAAAGCATTTTTTAAATTTTATTTTTATTTTTAGAATATTTATTTATTTGAGAAAGAGAGAGAGCAAGCGAACACATGCCTCAGCAGTGAGAGCAGCAGAGGGAGAGGGAGAGAGACTCCTCAAGCTAACTCCAAGCTGAGCACAGAGCCTGATGCATGGCTCCATCCTAGGACCTGAGATCATGACCTAAGCCAAAATCAAGAGACAGATGCTTAACGGACTGAACCACCCAGGCTACCCTAGAAAGCATAAGTTTTTTAAAGTGGAAAGACAGGGCACCTGGGTGGCTCAGTCGGCTGGGCGTCTGCCCTTGGTCAGTTCATGATCCCAGGGTCCTGGCCTCAAGTCCCACACTGGCCTCCCTGCTCAGTGAGGAGCCTGCTTCTCCCTCTCCCTGTGCTTCTCCCTCTCCCTCTGCCCCTTCTTTCTGCTCATGCTCTCTCTCAAATAAATAAATAAAATCTTTAACAACAACAACAAATAAAGTGGAAAGACGTATTAACTCAAATTTACTTTTTTTGGACACCATTACCTAACTTGGTGATGGTAAGAAGTGAGAAAGAGAAAGGGGAGAGGGGAAAGAGATCAAGCAAGATGGAAGGGAGGAAAGAAGTGAGAAGAGACGGAAAGGGAAAGAGAGATAAAGAGAACCAATAGATGCATTTTAATTTTAAAGATGGCCATAGGAAGTAAAAGGAAATCCTGTGCCTCGGGGAAGGATATAAATACCACGGTTTTATACTATACCCAGCAGTATTACATGAATTCACAATACACAGTATACTTAATGACCCCATTAAGAGCAAACATAAAAGACAGCTCTTAGAGTTCATTTTTACCAAGGCAGAATAAAGAGCCCTTGTTCCTCCAGATATACATTCGGAGATCCTCACCATGAGGGATCTGTGGCTAAATAACACAGTCTACTAAATGTTTCATTAGAAACTCTGATAAGATCTTGCACTAAAGGAAGCTTTGCATAGATGTGGTAAGGTGGTCCACCCACCCTGCTTTATTTTGCTTGAGCTACGGAAGTTAAACCTCAAACACGAAATCTACCCAGTCAAGGAAACTGTTATGATTGCTTAACAAAAGACAAAAATAAGAGCAAGTGAAAAAGCGAAAATAAATCCTTGTTTTACCAATATCCACCTAGGCCCCACTGAGGTAGCTGCCTTAAACACACAGTTTTCCAAGCCTTCATATCCAGCTTTGCTCATCAATTCTCCCACATCTCTATTACTTTTCTTAAAAGTACCTTTCTTCCTCTTTGTATTCCTTGAACAACAAAAGATAAGCAAGCATTTTTTTTTTTAAAGCAAGCATTCTTGATACAAATTAGAAATCATGGCATGTCTAGACACAAAGTTATAGAAGACATTGTAAGAGATGGCAGAGGAAACATAAGCCACTGTGCTTGCTCTAAAGGGGCTTATCACCTAATAGAGGGGGGAACCACACCTGGACAAGTAGACAGGAAACTGTTTGGTACTGGGGACTGCAATACTAGGAATGGAGACCTCGTCGGGACTCAAGAATAGAGTCTGAACATTTGATTCTAGAAGGAATGGCAATATTCCTGGAAGAGGAGTAACATAAAAAGGAAGGGACAGATATAAGAAACACCTTAAAGGAAAAATAAAAATACTTGTGAATAATCAGATATAAAGAGTGAAAAAAGGAAGGGGCTCTCTACTCAGGATAATTTGAGAGAATATCCCCGTTTCTGAGAGCCACCAAAGGTGGAACGAAAAACTGGATGACAGAATGCTATAGTGAGTTTGACTTTGTGCGTGTTGAATTTTATATGATGACCAAAAAATACCAATGCAAAAAGTAATAATCTATTATTATGAATGTAAAAAGCTATTGATTTTGAGCATTTACCATGTTCCAGACAGTGCTACGAGCATTATATATTTTATCATTTTCCCTTATAACTATTCGCCATTGTGTGACATGAATGTTATCTTTTCTCTCCTTTTATAAAAAGATGAACAAAAACTTAGATAATAACGTCCCGACATCACAAATAATGAGGGAGGGAATTGGCGTTTGATCCCAGAAGTCTGACTCCAAAGACCGCGCATACATTCTGTAGTCAGACAGCCCTGAGTCGGTTACTAAGTCTTTGATAAATATTCAAAAACTGTATCAAGCACTAACTATGTGCCAGTCCCCGTTCAAAGGGATGGGTTCACACCCAGTCTCCAGTAAAACACACACAGTCCTAACCCTCATGGAACATAACTTTGGTGGGGTAACTGACGTATATAAGCTTAAAAATCACAAAAGCACAATTCCAAATGGTGACAAATAGTACGTAAAGAAAGCGCAGGGTCCTCAGAAAGCATAACGGGCTGTGATATCGATTAACAATCAACAAAGTTTCTTTGAAAAAATTCAGACCCTTAACACATCATCTCATTCTTGATCTCTATAGACTCCCTATGATAGTTATCTTCCTGTTAGCAGTTCAAACGTTAACATATTTAAAAATTGGTGGATTCTTCCCCAAATCTGCTTTCCGTCTCAGCACCCGTCTCACCTATACCTACACGTCAGAAACCTAGGAGGTATTTTTGACACTGTCTACTCTCATTTGGCCCACATCCAATCTGTTACCAATTTCCTTCAATTCTCTCCTAAGTGCCCCTTAAAAGAACCTCTAATTCCCTGCCCAATGCTCTCACCCTAATCCAGCTTCCTTACCTGACCCATCCCAATAGTCACTGAACTGGCTCCACCAATCCTGCTCTTGACCCTCGGAGCCATTCTCCATGCACATGAGAGAGCAGTTATCTTAAAAATAGATACCCGATCTGGGGCGCCTGGGTGGCTTAGATGGTTAACCATCTGCCTTCAGCTCAGGTCATGATCTCAGGATCCCAGGTTTGAGCCCCACATCGGGCTCCCTGCTCAGCAAGGAAGTCTTCCTCTCTCTCTCTGCCCCTCTACCCCCCCCAGCTTGTGCTCTCTCTCTCTCTCTCTCAGATAAACAAATAAAGATCTTGATAAAAATAGATGTATAAACCTGATTAAAAGCATACACTCTTTCTATGACTCACTAATGCATTTAGGATAAAATCTAGACTCTTTTCCACAGCCTCCCAAGTCTTCACATGATCTAACCAGGCTAGTACAGCATCAAAGGAGGGAACTCGCAACAAGAGGGACAAGATCAACACAGAGAAATACTGCGAAGTCCAGAATATAGAAGGAATTATGCCGCCAGATGTAATAATAAAGCTATTCATGGATAGGCTGCAAAGGGGTAGCAGGACAGGAGGCCACATGATGGAGGGGGTGGCTTGGTCACGGGAGTGATGGGAAGGGAGGAGATGGTGGTGGCTGGTGAAAGCATTTGTTTGAAAAATGAGGAGATGGTAGGAGTCGGGTGCCAAGTTCACCACAGCCTACCCATACAAACTTGGAGAAAAGGCAGGGGAGAGGCAGAGACAATAAACCTGAGAAAGATGGGGTAGGATGAAACCAAAGGCACAGGTGAAATGATCTGCCAGTGACAATCTTCTCAGCGGTCCAGTAACCTTGGGCACAGGCAGAAAGAGGGTCACATACCGGGGTGTCACACTCAGTGCACTTCTGGTACTCGGATTTCATTCTTTTGGCTACATCAGTTGCTGGAACTCCTTCCGAAGGAAGATAGGCCCGGCAATAAGGACAGGTCCATTTGTTGTTCTTTAAACTGGTAGCAATACAGGAACGGCAGAATCTGCCCAAAATAAACCGAAAATATGTTATTTTCCTTAAAAGGTACAAGGGAGCCGGCACTATGTGTTCCTCTGTGTAAAGGGTATTTTAATGACACCTTGTACACTAGGAGCTGTGTTGTCAAGTTCATGGTGCATTTGCACCCGCAAGCCTCTTACCTTCCCAGGAAGACTGCTTTGGAGTCACACGTTCTCACTACACACATGGCAAGCGTTTGAACAGAAGGGCACAAAGTGGTGAAAAGAGCATTCTGATATGCAGGATTAAAACTATAACCCAAAGGATAGCTAATGTGTTCTGCCTATTTTAATATAATTTAATATATTTTAATATTTTAATTCTAATCCTATTTTAACCCAAACTTGGAGGGGGGGCTGGAAATAGGTCTTTGCACTGTGGGATTTTGTATGTTAGATAAGAAAATAGCACGAGGCCAAGGAGGCAAAATACCATGCATGTTATCCATCTTGTTAACAATTTTCATGTCCTCCCCAGGTATAGAAATTTATCTAATCCAAATGACCACTATTAGGAATGTCCTCTGAGTCAAGAAATCTATTCTCCAGTATATTTAAAAATGATCATTATAAAATCTAAACACAATCAACAGAATTCACAGAAAATCTGAACCTCTTTATAAGATCTGTTGAAGGCTAAGTGCACACAAATGTAAAAATGACATTTAGATAAGTTATATACATTAGAGTGATTTGAGAGCTCTTTTTTTTTTTTAAGATTTTATTTATTTATTTGACAGAGAGAGATCCCAAGTAGGCAGAGAGGCAGGCAGAGAGAGAGAGAGGAGGAAGCAGGCTCCCTGCTGAGCAGAGAGCCCCATGCGGGACTCGATCCCAGGATCCTGAGATCATGACCTGAGCCGAAGGCAGCGGCTTAACCCACTGAGCCACCCAGGTGGTGATTTGAGAGCTCTTAAGATACTCACCATATACTATCTATCTGGGAGCATTACTATATGGCAAAAGTTAAGCTTTTTAAAAATTTAAATATACAGGGGCACCTGGGTAGCTCAGTTGGTTAAGCATCTGCCTTTGGATCAGGTCATAATCTCAAGGTCCTGGGATCGAGTCCCACAATGGGTTCCCTGCTCAGCAGCGAGTCTGCTTCTCCCTCTGCCTCTTCCCACCCCTTGCTTTCTCTCCCTTTCTCTCTGTGCCAAATAAATAAATAAATCTTTAAAAAAATTTAAATATACGATATATACTGAAATCTTCACATACCAGAGGTATATAGCTCATTGAAATGTCCTAAACTGAACTCTCAAGTGTATTAGCCATGACTGATGACACTTAAAAGAACTCTCTGCTGCATCTGTTATAAAATTCTTATATGCACACAGAAGATGCTGACATTTGTACTGTTGCTCTTGAGGCATCTGCTTGATGTTTATGTCTGTCAAGCATCCATTTCCTCTTTTTCTTGCAACAGCACCCTGATTTCACTCTGCAGGAACTGTACCTCTTATAGAAGATACAATCTGGTGGGACCTCAGTCAAGGGGCCCACAATGCCCTGCTGAAGACGAAGATCTGAGTCCTCTGCTGTCTTCCACTTCTCTGTGCGTCAAGTGATGAACAAGTTCTAAGACACAATCTGCCCTTGCATTTCTCTGAGTCCCTGAGAAGTGGCCCTCAGAATGTAGTCTTGATGACGACAAAAAATATCAAGCAAAAATAAGTAATAATCTATTATTATGAATCTCTTATATTACAAGTGGTTCAGATGCTCAAGTTGTAACCCTCATACAACATCTCGGGTTCTGACATGAATTACTCGTTTACATGATGTAGGGGCAAGCAGATGATACTTTGTTTTCTTGGTGAACGAAAGTCTTCCCCTTTCCTCACAACTTACTCGAGTTTTATACCAATACAAACAGAAGATATTGATGTCGAGCCCTGTGGTGGGTGCTGATGGACATGATCTGGTTTCGCTCTTAAGAGTGATCCTAACATGCTGCTCTGCTCTCTCCTCACCTGACTGGAGGCGAACAGACGTTCAGAGATGGAACAATTTGCCGCGTTTACACAGCCTGAAGACAGCAAGTACAGTGAACCTCGCACAGCTTCAGAAGAGGCTCAAAAAGCATGAGGGGAAAGTCCCCAACTTACAATGGTTCCACTTAGGATTTTTTGATTTTATGGTGATGCAAAAACGATCCTCATTCATTAGAAACTGTATTTCAATTTTTGAATTTTGAGCTTCTCCTGGTTGGCAGTAAATCCTCTTCTCTCCAGGCTGGGCGGCCCCCGGCCAGCCCTGCAGATGAGCAACAGCTATGCCTACAACCACTCTACACCCATCCAACCGTTCTGCCTTCTACTTTCACTACAGTAGTCAACACATTACACAAAATACTCAACACTTTTATTATGATATAGGCTTTGTGTTAGATGATTTTGCCAAACTGTGGGCTAGTGATGTTGTTTCGAGCTATTTAGGGTTGATGAGGCTAAGTTAGGATGTTTGGTGTAGGTTAGGTGTATTAAATGCATTTTTGACTCACTTTAACTTAGGATATGGATCAGGACATGACCCCACTGTGAGTCAAGAAAGGTCTGCAGTCCTTTTTTTTTTTTTTTTTAATTTTTAATTTTTTATAAACATATATTTTTATCCCCAGGGGCTTTTTTTTTTTTAAATACAGATTTTTGTTTATTTATTTGATACAGAGAGAAACGGTGAGAGAGGGAACATAAGCAGGGGTAGTGGGAGAGGGAGAAGCAGTCTTCCCGCTGAGCAGGGAGCCCAATGTGGGGCTTGATCCCACAAATCTGGGATCATGACCCGAGGTGAAGGCAGACACTTAATGACTACACAATGAGCCACCCAGGCGCCCCGTTATCTGTAGCCCTTTTTAAGACACCTCAATTCCTCCCAGTGACAAGCAGAAGCAGCAAACCTATTAGACTGAGGATGTACCTGTATAAACCAGTCAAGTCTATACAGAGTACATTTCTACTGTCATTTTGTAAGTGCTTTTGCACCTGTTTTTGTAGCTACAACTGATAACTACAACAACGGACAGTAACGCCTACTAGATACACAAGAAAAGCAGCACACTTACAGCATTTTAAAAAAAATTAAGTCCCTCACTGTAACTCCCTTACGTTTGCACAATGGTGTTACATGTGGCATGAAACCCTCAAATAAGCATTAGACAGACATTACTGTACTCTATGAGAATACTAGTTGCAAATCCTATACAGCAGTCAATTAGCTGTACCTATTTTAAAAAAAGCGATTATTAAATGGAGAAAACACATCAAGACTTAAGGTGTTTTGGGAAAGACTGAACTTGCTGGTTATGAGTTACATAAAAACCATGACTTTTTATTTTATTTATTTTCTTTTAAAAAAAGATTTTATTTATTTATTTGACAGAGAGAGATGACAAGCAGGCAGAAAGGCAGGCAGAGAGAGAGGAGGAAGCAGGCTCCCCGCTAAGCAGAGAGCCCAATGCGGGGCTCGATCCCAGGATCCTGAGATCATGACCTGAGCCGAAGGCAGCAGCTTAACCCACTGAGCCACCGAGGTGCCCCAAAACCATGACTTTTTAAAGTGTTACCAATAAGGAGAGGAATGGATGCCACTGCAGCTTACGTCTCGGTTTTTGGGGTGCAGAAATGAGACTGCAGAATCGCTTAGTTCAAAAAAATCTGAGGTTAAAAGTCTCCCATTAGCAGTATAGTTACCAAATTCAAGTCTTGTGAACAGGAGAATTTAACATCCTTACTCTGGTACATTAGCATACAAAGTACTCCAGTACTTACTGGGATGAGCTCCTGGTATTTTATGCAACTGATGAATCACTAAATTCTAAGCCCAAATTAATCATACACTGTAAGTTAACTAATTTGAATTAAAAAAAAAACAAAAAGAAAACAAAGTATATATATATATATATATACTTAATCGACTGAGCCACCCAGGTGCTCCAATACTGTGTATCTTGATATAAGAAGGAAACAGAATGTGCTGATCATCGTAACCTACCCTGAAATGCATCCAAAAGAAGATGAATGGATGATGGGTAGGTATGTGATAAAATGAGAGAAAAAAGCAATATAGCAAAATTGATAATTGTAGAATCTAGGTAGTGAATATATAGTTGTTCACTGTACATTCAACTTAGCTCTATGTTTAAAATTTTTCATAATAAAATGTTAGGGGAAAAATGTTAGAAAAATTAACCACCTTACTATGACTTAAATTTTCTTTACTCCTGAGAAAAACTGTGTTGTAAAATTAGGAAGGGAAATGTTTGGAGGGTAAGAGGCCTGAAATTTTTAATGGAACATGAAGAGAAAAACATCTAAAAAAAATATTTTTAAGGGCATTCAAATTCAGTGTGAGGAAAAGATTACACTGCATTTATGATTATTTAAATGAACATAAAGAACAGAACAATTTTGCATATAATAAAGGGCTGAGGAGAGAAAATATAAACCATCTAAAATTGGGTATGTGTAGCTTTTAGCAAGAACGGCTAATCCATGGTTCTAGAGAAGACTATGAGAGAATATATAAAAGTGCACAAACATCCCTAGACCCACCCAAATCAACATTCATGCACTGGTGAAACGTTTAGCAAGAGCTTACTACTGACAGCTTACATCATGCCAGGGACGAAACTGTGGCAGTGCCTAAGGTCCCTGCGTTCTAGAGTTCTAGAATGAGGTGGGAGGCATTACGATTACAGATCGGCAAATGATAAATCCTTTGAGAAGAAAACATCTGACCATGAAAATAGAGTGAGGGGGGCAAGGGGAGATTTAGATGGGTGGTTCCTGAGATGATATTTGAAGGCACCCCTCTAAGGAAGATCTGGGAATGGTTTTCCAAACTGAAAACAAAGGGTACAAAAGATAGGGACCATCCTGTTGAGATACAGAAAGCCAGCATGCTTGAAAGGCAAGGGGCCCCAGGGAGAGTAAATGGAGATTGTGGGAGGGGGAGTAAAGTGAACAGGAGACAGAGCATTAAGCCATAACTCAGGGTGATGCATACGTACTTGGACGGTTTTTTTTTTTTTTTTTTTTTTTTTTTTTTTTTTTTATTTTTTTTTTTTTTTTTTTTTACAGAGAGAAATCACAAGTAGATGGAGGGGCAGGCAGAGAGAGAGAGAGAGGGAAGCAGGCTCCCTGCTGAGCAGAGAGCCCGATGCGGGGCTCGATCCCAGGACTCTGAGATCATGACCTGAGCCGAAGGCAGCGGCCTAACCCACTGAGCCACCCAGGTGCCCCACGTACTTGGACGGTTTTAAATAGGAGGGTGACACAGTTTGATTTACATTACATGGATCACTCTGGTTCTTGTGTAAAGAACAGATTACAGGGGTACAAGAGCCACAGCAGTGAGCTCAGGTTTAAGTCACTGGAAGAGTCAGTTCAAGAGAGGATGATGGCTTCAACCAACAAAGTGACAGGAGGCAGTGTAAGTGGTCAGACAGATTTGGGATTTATTTTGGAAGTGAGGCAAAGGGACTTACAACATACCAAATGACAACAAACACATTATACTAAGTGAGAAAAGTCAAACACAAAAAAGACTACTTATTGTATGATTCCAAAACTTAGTGACAGAAAACAGATGGGGTTGTTGGAGCCAGGGGCTTTGGGAGGGGATTGTGCACAACAGATTTGAAGGAACTTTTGGGGGTAATGAAATTAACTGTTCTAGATCTCATGTGTGTGGAAGAAGTTATATAATTACCAAAACTCCTCGACTTACACACTTCGTATGAATTATACTATATCACGTCAATAAAACTGAAAAACAACACAACCAAACAATAATGCCCCAGTGACAACAGGCCAGAAACAACCCTTGCATGAAGCAGATCACAGAAAT
Source organism: Mustela nigripes (assembly GCF_022355385.1). NCBI lineage: Eukaryota > Metazoa > Chordata > Mammalia > Carnivora > Mustelidae > Mustela > Mustela nigripes. The sequence continues at coordinate 51,929,455 of NC_081564.1, read as the reverse complement.
ACACACAGCTCAGAACCATTCAGAATCTTGCTGGCCTCCCTCCTCCACCACTCCAGGCACAGAGTAGTTACTCGGTAAATTCAAATAACTGAAGCAGTTACGTGGAACGGATCAAAGGAGCATTTTCTGGACAGGACCAACATTCGCATTAATAAGGAAGAGCATAAAAGTGCTGGGTCCTTCTGAAAGAACCCAAGGGATAGAAATGAACACAAACCGAGGCGCCTGGGTGGCTCATTGAGTTCAAGCCTCTGCCTTCGGCTCAGGTCATGATCTCAGGGTTCTGGGATCAAGTCCCGCATCGGGCTCTCTGCTCAGCAGAGAGCCTGCTTCCTCCTCCTCTCTCTCTGCCTGCCTCTCTGTCTACTTGTGATCTCTCTCTCTGTCAAATAAATAAATAAAATCTTTAAAAAAAAAAAAAGAAATGAACACAAACCCAAGGAGATAAGAGATTCCCATTTTTCTCCCCCTTCTCCACCTTCATAAGGAGGCTGAGAATGATGAATGAGGAGAAGGAGGAGAAATTAGGTGAAAGAAGCTGAGGATAGAAGTCAATTACTTGGGTGGCTCAGTGGGTTAAGCCGCTGCTTTCGGCTCAGGTCATGATCTCAGGATCCTGGGATCGAGTCCCGCATGGGGCTCTCTGCTCAGCAGGGAGCCTGCTTCCTCCTCTCTCTCTCTGCCTCTCTTCCTACTTGTGATCTCTCTCTGTCAAATAAATAATTAAAAAAAAAAAAGAAGAGTCAATTATTTTTTTTTAGACCAGTTCAATGTTTTCAAAAATTCTGAGTTGCCATTGCTTTAATATTAGATTTTGTGGGGTGTCCGGGTCTTAGGCTTTGTGGTGGGTGTGGAACCTGCTTAAGATTCTCTTTCCCTCTCCCTCTGTCCTATTCCACCTAAAATTTAAAAAAAATAATAATAAATCAGATTTTACAACTAAACTTCTGGCTTCTTTTAAAAGCTAGTCTTCTCCAACTCTGGACTCAATTCCCATGTGGTCCCATGGGCGGGCACCCCCATCCTGTGGAGGACTCATCCTCCACATTCATTTATATCATCTGGCAGTCTGCAGCTCCTGAAGACCTGAATTAGGAACTGGATAATGACTCTATGAACTTTGAAACCAGATGGAAACTTAAATACCCCACTCCCTTTGATAATTTTATTAGCCCCTTTCTATTTCCCTAAATTAAGTGATTATCAATAAAAATCCTTCTATAATGAAGAGATCAGCAAAGCACTGTAGAAAAATGAGGGAAGTCTTGCTGAGGACACTGGGTAAAATTATGCATCCAATCTTAGGAGGTAAAACTGAAGCCTAAGTATTGTAAATTTAAGGCAAGAGGGATGCATTAGGGACTCCATGGATCTAGCACTAGACAGGCAAAATAAGTATTCAGACATGGTTCCCAAATATGGCTCTGCAAAAACCACTGGCGACATGAGGTCATGTAACATTTTATTTATATTCTCAACACTAGGCTGCCTCACTATAGGGAGGCCAATAAGAAGCTGAATGGATAAGAAGCCCTCAAGAAGGGGCTTCGTGAGCTTTAAACAGAATAAGGGGGATTGTTATTATTATTCTAAGTGATGATAAAAGTCTCACACTAAAATATTCCAGTGTAAGGCAATAACACACACCCACACACACACCCACATACACATACACACTCTCTCTCTCTCTCTCTCCCTCCCTCCCTCTCTCCCCCTCTTGGCCTGCAGGTCAGCCTAGACAGCCCTGAGTGCAGCTATTCCTAGAGCAAAGCCCTTCAGCCCCCCACTGCTCCTGAGATTTCCTTTGATGTTATTTCTGCATTCAGTTAGGTTCCAGAGTCCATCCTGGACTCATTTAGCCTTCAAACCTCGACTCTGCATATTTCTACACGGCATTATGTGTTGATTTAAATTTAACCCCTTTGGGGACACCTGGGTGGCTCAGTTGGTTAAGCAGCTGCCTTTGGGTCAGGTCATGATCCCAGCGTCCTGGGATCGAGTCCCACATCAGGCTTCTTGCTCTGCAAGGAGCCTGCTTCTCCCTCTGCCTCTGCCTGCCATCCTGTCTGCCTGTGCTCACTCTCTCTGACAAATAAATAAATAAAATCTTTAAAAAAAAAAATTAAAAAAAAAATTTAACCCCTTTGAGACGATTGTATTTCCTTTAACTTAAAATCTTAGCGGGGTGCCTCTCTAGAACCTTCAAACGTGGTCCTCAACTTGCTGTATTTTACTGCCAATTAAATAGGGTTAGCTAAAGTTGAGCTTCAAAAGTGAATATAAATCACCTGAACACCCTATTAAAATGCAGATTCTGATTTAGTAGGTGGGAGATGGGGCTCAAAATTCTACAATGCTGCTGGTCCGCGGGGCCTGTAGCCAAGTTATAAGGAAAATCTGGGCATAAAACTCCATCTGCTACATTATTTAGGTTCTGTTTGTTAGAGAATACATAATTTAATAGATCACTAATATTTAATTTGCCTGTGACAATACTAATGTTACTAAATAAACACACAGCGGTCCAACGACCAGAGGAGGTAAATTTCAGGCCAGCTTAATTACATCTTTCTGAAATTCTCAGTAATCCAAGGACAGATGAGCAACCCCATAAAAAGAATGGAGGTCAGAAACTATCATGGGACTCCTATCTATTATTCAACCACAGGGCATCTGTTGGCTGGCCCTACAGAATGGCTGTCCTCGCTTGAGGGGCATTCACCAAAGTATTCCAACTGCATGGTATTTTGGAATCACCCATTAATTCAATGGATACTGAACACCCACTGAGCGCCAGGCCCTGAAGGAGTAGCAATGTAGAAAGCAGCATTCCTTTCCTAGAGCAAAGGCTCACCAGAGTTTTTGGACCTTGAGGGTACCAAAGACTGTCACCACCCCATTTTAAGTGATACTCACCCAAGCACACTAGGAGGAGGAAGCATTCTATATTACATTTGTTTTAGCATCAGAGGCCTAGATGTTCATATTTAAACGTCAAAGTTTCATCTTGAAGTCAAGTCACAGGTCAAGTAATATGTCAATGGTAAGTGGAAATCAGATGGAAACTTCCACAACATTCCACCTCTTCAACTCCCTGCATCTGTGCCGCTTTACTGCCCTACATCCCATGAAATGGATGGACCGTCCATTCTCCTGCTAAGGCCAAACCCTCTCCTGGCCCCCAACCCCTGCTGCAATTCCCAGCTCCTCTCTCCTACTCAGGGGCATTGTTCCTGGAAGTTTCTCTTCTCCTGTGCATCAGTTTGCCTCTCCCTATTGGGTCATTTCCATAACCTTATAGAATATTCCATTTTCCTTCTCTTAAAAAAAAAATTTTTTTTTTAAGAAAACTCTTTTGATCCCACTTCTCCTTTCAGCTATTACCCAAATTCTCTTCTTCGCTTTGCTTCTCAACTCCAGGAAAGGGCCTTGCACGCTCTCTGTCTGTGGCTCCTGTGATCACACACGAACCCACTCCCCTCCCCAAGCGGTGGGGCCCACCATCCCACTGAAACTGTGCTTCTCAAGGTCCCCAAAAGCCTCCATATTATGATATCCAGTGCTCAATTCTCTTGTATAGAAATCTGACAGGTTAATTTCATGTCTGTTGAATGTAATTAGTAATATTAAAAATGAGGGCTTGTATTTTATATAACTTTGTTTTTTAATTTTGTTTTTCCACAATACATTTTTAAAATATAAAATATTTTTATATCTTAAAAAATAAAATACTTATATAAAATATACTTATATATATTTTATTTTATAAAATATAAAATATAAAATAAAATATCAGCCAGCGATGGGCTGAAAACAACAAACCAAACCAAACCACACTGTTTTTTTTCAGCTGATAATTTGAGAAACGCTGCTCTAAATATCTTAAAATTGCTACTCCCCCACATACTTCCTATCACACTTCCTTACTCATTTTTTTTAATCCTTTACACCTGTCATTATATAACAAGCGACATACTCCTGACTGGAATCTTGTTTATTGTCCACTGCCGCATGAGAATGCAAACTCCAGGAGGGCAAGCAATTGTGTCTATGTGCTCAGCACAGAACAGGGCAGATTTGCTGCATCGATACATGACAGCACTCCATGCGACAGCAGATCTAACCAAACAACCCATAAAAGACCAAAATGATAAGGATGAAGTAAATGAACAAAGATTTTATTTCAAAGAACACTTTGCCGATTCCTACTGTCTGCTTGAGTGTAGTGTGCACATGGGTGCCTGACAGCCAGACTTCTTAGAAGAATTCTAAAGGGCCTATCAGAAAGCCTGATAATGATCTAATTTTTGTTTTTGATAATTTAAAAACTCGGTTGGTAGATGGGATGGTTAGTCCTGTGTCAACTTGGCAGGATATAGGACTCCGTTATTTAATAAAACACTTATCTAGGTGTAGCTGTGCAGATATTTTGTAGGTTTGGTTAACACCTATAATGGCCTGACTTTAAGTAAAGAGACTATTATCCTCAATAACAAAGCAATTCCTTAAAATTAGTCTTTCTCACACATGTGCGCGTGCGCACGCTATTGGTTGTTTCTCAGGAGAACCCTCATTAACAAATAACATCCGAGCGGTCCATAAGTATCTGTAATGATTAAAAAAACAAGTAGCTTTATAATCTTATGTGAAAAATGAAGTCTTTGGGATTATACACCTCCTGTAAGAACGAAAGGGGCGGCAAAATGGGCAAAAGGGGGTCAAAAGGTATAAACTTCCAGTTATAAATCAGCCATGGGGCTCTGAGGTACAGAATGGTGGCTGTAGTTAAGAAGACTGTGTTGTATATTTGAAAGTTGCTAAGACAATAGATCTTAAAACGTTCTTGACACAAGAAAAAAATGTGTAACTATGTATGCTGACAGCTTGCTAGACTTTCTGTGGTGTTCGTCTTCCAGTATGTACAAAGTTCAATCATGATGTTGAATACCTGAAAACTAACATATGTCAATTACACCTTGACAGCATTTAAATAAAAAATAAAATATACTAAATTTTAAAAAAAGATTGAAAGCACTATTGTATATTTCTGGGTCAGCTGAAAACTCATCAGGAAACTCTCGGGCCCTCCTCAGAGAAGCCTAATTTGATGCAGCCTGTACTTGACCACAAATGGAAAGTTTTAATCTGCTTACCTCAAAGTCCTTCAGAATTATCCTCAAGAGTTTCCTTTTAAAAATTAGGAAAATTCTGTGACTTAGAGCAATTTAATCCAACTCAATTCAGTAAATATGGCTCTTTGTACCTTCAAGTATGCCCCAGTCTGTACCTATTAGGTTTGCTAGACCCATTCTCAACCTCTGCATCCTTTTAGGTAACTCCCTAAGCTCCAGCTCTGACCTTCCCCCAAACCCATTCTCCCAGTATCTTGAGGATATTTCCATTTGGGTATCTCCCTATCAGACTACTATATACCTGACAAGCTGCATCAGGAGTTCTATTATCTCCGGAGCCGAACTCTGCCCCACTTTATCTCTGTCACCTGTTAGGGAGTTGCCTTCCACGCCTTTCTCCCCCTTTATCTATCCTACCCAACTGGTCCACACATTTCTTTATAAATACTTATTTTAAACGTAAATTGGATTCCCTTTCAGTTTCACTTACACAGCTTCAACTTATCAGCACCCTCCTCCCTCCCACTGATAACGGAAGAAAAGGCAGAGGTAGGAAACCTTTTCCCCAAAATGTTTTAACAACTGATAAACAGAGATATGAATAAAGTCAATTTGAAATGACAGCACATTAAAACAGAACTTCTTAAATTAAAGGCCACCAAAGGAAAAAAGAACCAAGCTAAAAGGAAGGCTATCTGGGACATCTCAGAAATGTCAGAGGTCTATCTTTTGTGGCCCAGTTTTATTCCAAAAGAAATACAGATAAGACATAATACCCATTCCTGGATTTTTGCTTTGTGAGATGACTTTAAAAGAAACAGAAATTATGTGTTGAGTCTTTATGATGGGCCACTTTTACATTTTTTTAATACTCTTATAAAAATTCCATTATTCACCATATTTTACAAATGAACAAACAATAAAAGAGATTAAGCAACATGGTGGTCACACAGCAGATCTGTGGCAGGGCTGAATCCAAATCCTGCTCTCTCTTAAGCCCACCATTCCTACAATTTATAGAGTGCTACATACATATTCATTCAATGCATTTTTACCATTATTAATAACTTGCTTGACTTGAAATAGGTTTCAACGGAAATCAGCATCAACAAAAGAGTTCAACAAGTTTGGAAATTAGCTTCAAGATGGGATAATATAGAGAGATTTCATTTGCTTTTCTTCATTTTCCAATCTAAGGTCAATGGAAGGGAGTAATTCACTTAAGAAGTACAAATGGTGTTACTAGCACTCACTCTCGCCAGTGCAGAAGGAACTCTAGTTAACATTTATAAAGTGGAGGGGGCCCAAGTAAATTTGCCAAAAGGAGGAATATGGAAATTCTGCCCACAGCCAGAACAATGGACATAGATTTGTCAAAACAAAGAACAGTAAAGTGAGGGAAGGCCATTCGTCCAGCCCTTGTTGTGCTACTCCATGACTATTTTTCCAGTTGCTGGTTTCCTATTCAAACTCTAACAAAGAAAAAGATTAAACAAAAGATTTAACTTTTTACACATTTTACTATCCTTTAGCAGAGGCAAAAACACTGCAAACAGCAAGTTACAGCCTTCAAAATCCAAACCAGGGAAAACAATCCCCAATCAGACAACAATCTCCAGTAACAAAGTCACCCACTTCAGTTCTACAAAAGGAACCTTCAAGACTTCATGTGGATCTCTGGTGCAACTTAATGCTCATACAGACTAAATTTACCCACACTTACCAGGAGGTTATTACCACCCTGAACTAATCAATAGGTTACACTGTTACACAATGGTACCTTGGCTTCCATCTTGGCCTTGGGATTTATGTCAATGAGCTACATCTGGACCAGCTGGGAAACAACATCAGTCATCAGTCAGGAGGTCAATTAGACTGGAGTTTAAAGTACATAGCTGAAACAACAGGCCTTGAAAAAAGAGCCACAAAATAAGGACTAGGGCACTCGCTATTTAAACACTGTGTGGGCTGCGTTTTTCTTCCTGGATAGCAGCCGGTTTTTCCGTGGTGCTTCTCAGTTACTAGTCTATAGGTGTCAAGGACCACCTAAGTCCTCTGAAAAACCTTTTGTGCCCTTGCATTTTTAATATGGTATTTTTTTCCCCCCTGGTAAGCCAGAAGCACTTCCTAGCCATTACGGTATTGCCCCAGTCAGCCAAAGACATCAAGAGGGCTTCCACTCCCACTCTATGCAACTCCGCCAGCACCCCGCCCCCCACCTCCGCCCACACCAACATGCACACACTCGGTGGCACAACCGTGCAGCCACGGCAAGAAAGCTTCTAAGTAAACCGAAAACACGAATCCAGAGATCCAACTCCCATTTCTAGTTACTCAAGCACGCATTAAGGGTGTGCCTTTTATACAGGGATTCTGTTTTCAAACTCTTTTTAGAAACTACTCGTTTTTATCTGTTCTTTCCATCGATTTAGGGAAGCGCTGTGTAAGGCAGACTGTAGCCTCCTGTCACTTCGTGGTTGGATTTTAAGGGCTCACTCAAGGCTTGGTGCTAACGTTCAAGTCCCCATCACACCCTGACAGGTATTTAAACTCTAACGACTACAGAGTCTCTTGGACGTTCCAATTTGAGTTGATCTTTGAGGGGCTTGAGTATTTGTATTAGAAAAGGAAGGCGGGAATGGAAGGCCAGTTTGCACAGATCTGTATTTACTCAAGAGGCTAGCCTCAGTGGGCGTTCTGGAAGCGTGCAGAGAGCCAGCAAAATAAATCCGACCTGGGTGGGGGGGGGGCGGTGAGGGAAGCACCTCGCAATTAACTGAGCTCGGCGGGTAACTGCTGTGCAGCAGCCTACTACCTTGTGCCCAAGCAGGTGCCGGCTGTCCGGCCAAGAGCACCTTCCCCCGCTGGTGAGCCCTAGCTCCTGGCGGGTCGTTCGCCTGGGAACCCCATCCCTGGGCTCTACACCTAGGCTTCGGGAACAAGCAGCGACCGGCGGAGGGGCCGGGGGCGGGGGACGAGGGATAGGGAGGCGGGAGGCGCTGCAGGGCCCGCTTGTTGCTGTCTTCGCCTCCTGAAATCCTGGGTCACCTTCCGACCGGTCATTTTTCCCGTGGTGTGGACTGCCCAGGTCCGGGCGTCTCCCTGCAGCAGCACCATTCGGGCGCGGGCTTCTGAAATCCCACCTCGCCCTCCCCAGAAGCGGGCGCGCAAGCCGAGCTCCCCCGGCACTTACACGTGGCCACAGCGGGTCCGGACAGGCTGGTGCAACACCTCGAGGCATACAGAACAGTCGAAGGACGTGACGGGCAGCTCGGGGTCCCCCTTGCGCTCCAGGGCCCGCGGGGCGGCCGAGGCGGGGGCGGATTTGCCGCTATCGCTGCTCAGCACGGAGCCCATCGTGCGCTTCTCGCCCAGACAGCTGCCAAGAGCTCAGTGCCTGCTGCCGGTTGTTTTGTTGTCCTGCGGTAGAGGAAGGAAGTCCCGGCCCAGCTGTGATCGCCGCCTCCCAGCGCGTCCAGCTAGAGCGCCTAGCAGCAGCCTCAGCCCCGGCGCCCAACCTCCGTCTAGGGCAGACGAGTGCGCCGCCACGCCTGGAACTGGCTTTCGCTGGCTGCCTCGGCGGAGACGTGCAGGCGGAGGCGGCAGCCGCACGGTGCGCGATGCGACAGCCCGCGCTCCTGGGAGAATTGAAACCTGAAACCTCAACTGCCCAGCCAGGGACCTGGGCCGGGCGTGAGCCTTCCTTCCGGGCGTTCGCATACATCCTCCTTACAAGTTCGAGGGAATGTGGGTCTGGTCGTGCTTTATGGGAACCAGAACCCGCTGGTAAGGTGATGATCCTGTCCACTGTTGTAATCATAAAAGGAAACGAAGACCTTCTATGACGGGTGCGTCTCCTAAGACTGTGCTAACCAGGACTTGAACATCGGATCAATCAATACTCCATTAATGGAGAGGTAGCATGGGGCAGTGAAAAGGGTTCTGGAGACCCAGATTCGAAGCTCAACTCCAGGACAAGGAATCTAGTGCTAAATTCTATCACCCCAGTTTCCTCAGCTCACGGTATCCTGCTGTTGCTCCGAGTCCCTGCCCTAACCTCTTTTAGACATGACCAAATATATCATTTATTAAGTCACACATTTGGGTGCCTGGGTAGCTCAGTCGGCTAAGCGTCTGCCTACTGCTTGGTCACCATCTCCGGGTCCTGGGATAGAGCCCCAGTTAAGGCTCCCTGCTCAGCCGGGAGTCCACTTCTCCCTCTTTTGCCCCCTCCCTCTACTTCTCCCCCTCTGCTCTCACTCTCTCTCAAATACATAAATAAATAAATAAATAAATAAATAAATAAATAAATAAATAAATAAAATTTTGGGGAAAAAAACGTCCCATAAAGCATTTAATAAGATTTCTTTAGTACCCGATGCATTCCAGTAATGGGAGCACAGTTCCTGACAAGGAGACCAAATCCCAGTTCTCACAGAACTTACTTTAAAAAAACAAAAGCAAAAGCATTTCTTTTGAGATACAGATTCATACACTTATCATTTATACATAACACATATAATGTAATACATGTAATTATGTAATATACATATACATAAATATACATATACATATGTGTAATATATGGTCCACACTATACATCATGCAGTAATACATGTAATATGTAACAATCCCATAAACTTTACCCATTTTTCCCCAGATGTTACTTTTAATGAGAAGATGAAAGTAATCAACAGATAAACAAATGAACAAGATCATTTCACATGGTAAGAGCCGTGAAGAAGGTAAAACAGGGACTGAGGGTGGGAATGGGGAGAATAAAAAGGTCAGAGAATACTTTTTGGATAAGGCAACATTTGAGCAGTCATGAATAATGAAAAGGAGTCAGCCATTAAGAGATGTTGGAAAAAGCTTACTAAGCACAGGGACCAGTGAGTGAGCAAGGAACAAAGAACAGAAAGAAGCCATGTAGAGACAGAGCACAGGACCAGTACGGTAGAATGGGATCCCTTAAGATAGGAGAATGGCCTGATTATATTTGATCTCATAGGTCAGGACCAAGAGTTTGGATTTTATTTCAAAACCATGATTTCATTTACTGTTACTGTTCTGTGGTTTCAAAAAGCTAAGAACAAAATAAGAATGGAAGCAGAGAAACCAATCAGAGGCGACTGAATTAGCCCAAGTGAGGATGGTTCGAACCAAGGGGTTATCGGGGTCGAAGGCGAGAGATAGACAGATTTGGGATACATTTATGAGAAAGATGCAAAGGGGCTTACAAATGAATTGGATGTAGAGGTGAAGGGAAAATAGCCATCCCTATTTTTAAAGATTGATTTAATTTATTTATTTATGAGAGAGGGAGAGTGCATGCATGAGTGCGGAGGGATGGAGGAACAGAGGGGAACAGAGAGGGATGCCCCACCATTCCTATCTTTAAAAGAAAAACAGGGGCACCTGGGTGGCTCAGTTGCTCTAGCGCTCAACTCTTGCTTTTGGTTCAGGTCATGATCTCAGGGTAGTCAGATGGAGCCCCACGCTGGGCTCCATGCTGTGTGTGGAGCCTGCTTAAGATTCTTTCTTCTTCCTCTGCCCCTCCCCCACATTCATGTATGCATATGCTCACACATGATCTCTTTCCCTATAAGATAAATAAAATCTTAAAAAGAAAGAAATAAAAAGAAGCCCCTCCCTTTCTTAAAAAGAAAGAAATAAAAAGAGCTGTCCCTCAGCTCCTGCCCAATGTCCTCTTGAAGACCAAATTTCTTGACCTGCTTCTCCACCATCTGTGTCTCCATTTCTTAATTATCCTCTCTTTATCTAGTCTAGCCTGGGTTCTGAACCAACCACACCACTTCCCTCTGTCTAAAAGCTGCTTCATTACCAGTGTCACCAGTGGCCTTCTTGTGGCTGAAGCCAAAGAATCTTTTTAATCTTTTTCTTCTGTGACCTTTCAACTACATTTGTTGGTATAGAGCACTCCCTCCTTGTAGAAACTCTTTGGCTTTCCTTCTTTCTTTCTGGCTATTCTTCTCCATCTCCTTTGCTGGCCTCTTCTTCTCCATGGAAAAGCTAAGTGCTAGAGGTCCTAGGATTCTGTCTTAGGACCTTTTCTCATTCCTTGCTCCCTCCCGAATCTCAAAACTTACATAGATTCTGTTACCATCTTGGTTCCAAAAACTCCCAAGTCTTTATGTCTTCTCTGGCCACTCAAATGCCCAACTGCTTGCTTGACATAACCACCTGGTTGCTTCAGGCACCTTCATTCAACCTGTCCAATAATGAACTCATTGTAGTAAACTCCCACCTGCTCTACTTCCAGTTTTTTATCCCTCTCTTAGTAAATGGTGCTATAGTCCAGCGGGTAGCTCAATCCAGATGCCTGGGCGCCATCTTGATTTCTTCCCCTTCCTCATCACATTGAATCAGTAACAGTCACAATCACAATTCTGCCTCCAGTGTGTCTCTCGGTAGCTCTTGAATGAGTTCTCTAACCCCATGGTAACCACATACTTTAAATCATTGCATTCTCTTTGTGGCCTGTTGCAAGAGTTTCTATCTGCTACACCTGCTTCCACTTCCACATGCCATTGTCCAATCTATTATGCACATTGTAACTAAAGTGATCTTTTGAAAAGCAAAATTCATCCCATACTTAAAGCTTTTAATGGTTCTCCATAACCCTTAGAATTAAATTCCAGATCGTTAATATGATCTACAAAGTCCTGTGTGATCTCTCTTTCAATAAATATAATAAAGATGTCTTTGGTGGTAGGGAAATTCAACAAAAACTGCCTGAATCAATAAGGATATTATCGAAGGTAAATTAGTCCAGAGGTGAGCATTTCCAGAGTTGACTCAGTAGTTCAGTGATGTGCTCAAGGGTCCAGCTTCTTGCCATTGGTGGTGTATCAGCATTGCCTTCCTCAGGGTAGAAAGACTGCAAGAGCAGTTCCAACTATCACATCTACACAAAACAGTCTCCAAGACCAGAAGGGAAAGATGGGGATTCTCCTTCTACCTCTGTCCTTTTATATGGGAGGAAAATGTTTCCTAGAGGCATTCTTTTGCAGATTTTGCCTTAAATCTCACTGATCCAGATTGGGTCCCATGATCATCCTTACACCAATCACTAGCAAAAGACTGAAATTCTATCTGAACAATACAACTGGGAGTTCTTTGACCAAGAAAGATGAGGATAGGGTAATTGGATATGCTAATAATAAGGCTTCCCCAAATAACCATTTTTGGCCCCATCTGCTATCACTCTCTCCCTTATTCTCCATGGTCCTAAATTTTCCTACTTCTTCCAGTTCCTTGAGTAACTAAGTCCTCTTTGACCTCTTTGGCTTTTACACATGTTTTTTTGTTCTGCCTGAACACTTCCTGCCAATACCCACCACTTTCAACTTCCTCTAGGTCAAAATTCAGGTCTTAGTTTAGTGACTACACCACATCCATTTCATATTATCCTTGATTTTCTCATTGTCTGCTGCATTTGCCTTCCTATTTACCTTGCTGGAGATACCTCTAACTACTTCATGAGTTAGAGATAATGGGTGTAAAGTAACTTACATGTAGGAGGTGACATATATATTTATACATGTAATTTATACAAATCTCAAAGGTAGATATTATTGTTCCCATTTTATAGGCTCAGAGAATTTAACTTCGCAAAGGCCACATAGTAAATTATGGAAAAACGATGTTTTAATTCTAGATCTTCTTTTATTTTCAAATTCATGTGCTTGCAGTGCCTGGGTGGCTCAGTCGGCTAAGCGTCGCACTCTTGATTTTGGCTCAGGTAGGGATCTCAGAGTGGTGGGATCCAGCTCCGTGTAAGGCTCCCACTCTTCTCCCTCTCATTCTGTCCCTCCCCGCTGCTTACACCAATGCACTTGTGAGTTCTTTCTCTCCCTGTCTAAAATAAATGAGCAAATCTTTTTTTTTTTTAAATATTTTATTTATTTATTTGACAGACAGAGATCACAAGTAGGCAGAGAGGCAGGCAGAGAGAGAGGAGGAAACAGGCTTCCTGCTGAGCAGAGAGCCCGACGCGGGGCTCGATCCCAGGACCCTGGGATCATGACCTGAGCCGAAAGCAGAGGCTTTAACCCACTGAGCCACCCAGGCGCCCCAAATCTTTTTAAAAATAAAAAATAAAATAAAATCCATGTGCTTTTCACTAAGGAGCTTGTGTAGAGAATAGAAGCACTAAGAATCTTAGAAAAGAATAAGACAAAATTAAATAAAATAAAGCAGAAAAATGGAATATGGGAAGCTAGGTAAAAATGAAATGTCTGATATTATTTATAAGGGTCTTAATAAACTTATGAAGGTGACAATAATAATAATGATGATGATGGCATCAATGAGAAATAAATTCACAATCCAGATTCTAAGTCCTAGAAAGCATCAGTATAAATCAGTATAAAGGAAATTTCAAAGCCTTATGATCAACATCTCTGATATTACATGGAGTGGGAAGAAAGACTTGTACTATATGATCTTTTGCACATTTTGACATTGTATAGTGTATGTCCGTTGCGATAGATAAAAATTGGCAATCTATACATACATATGTCCTTTAACTCAATAAATCTACTTCTTGAACCAATGTGTGGACAAACGTGCACAAGAAGGCATAATCAGGAAAGTTCTTTGTAGCATTGTCTATAATACCAAAAATTTGCAACCAACAAGGTTTCCATTCATAAAGGAATGATTGAATATATTGTAGTCCATACATGTTGTAGAAGGCAAGGTAATTTTTAAAAAGAACAAGCAAAAATTTTATAGAACTTAACTCTATACTAGATATCAATCCAAGTCTTTATATGTGTTAATTATTTTGTTGATGTTGTTGTTTGTTTTGTTTTGGTGGGCAGCAAAGTTTATTGAGAGTACAGTAAAGTACAGATAGTACAAAGCTCCCGAAGAGGGAGGGGACCCAAGAGGGTTGCCCTGTGTTAACTAATTTAATCTTCATAATATCCTAGGACATAGGTAACTAATATCCAGATTTCCAAGAAAGAGAGGTAAAGAGAGCTTAAAAACTTGCCTTAGATCACATTTATGGTAAAAAGCAGAGTTAAGAGTCCCACCCAGGAAATCTGGTTCTTCAGGTCTACAAACTTCATCCAGTACTGGCCTTCCTCTATTGTAGATAACATGGAGGTATCTCTAAGACACTGTTAATAAAAAAGGATGCTGCTGGAGAAAAGGATATTATTAAACCAAACAAAAATCAATATAGTGTATATTTCTCATGGAGAAAAAGCATTATATATTTCTCACTGAAGGAAGGCAGCACAGTATATTTTCAAGATCCTAGCTTTTTCTCTTGCTCTCCCTTTTCTCCTTGTGCATGCTCTACATTACTGCTTTGGTCTTAGTTCCCTCAGTTGAAAAACACAGATAATGTTTACTTGTAGAATTGTGAAAGGCTGACTGCAATAACATTGAAACCCTCACTCATTGCCTGACAGGCAGTGTTAGTTTTCCCCCTGATGTCATTCATTCTCCAAACATCTGGCAAGAACCTACTATGTGGCAGACTCTGCTGGGGACACTGGGGGCACAATCAGGAGCAAGACTCAGTGAGGTGAGCAGCTGTTGTTTTCCACCACTGAGCTTCTCCTCTCCATCTGTGACAGCACCACACACTCTTTCTTTGGAAGAAGTTTCATTCCATCATCTCACGTGACTCTGGTGGGCTTGCCCATCACACAGTCTGCTTTTTACCCCTTATGGGTAGGAGTTCCTGTTGCTGTGATCTCCAGTTTCCCTGGTGTCTGTCCTTCCTAAGTATAGTTGACACACGTCCTTTTTATCTCCAAGCTATGCTGCATCTTACCAATACCTCCCTTTGTTCTTGATTAATTTATTCAAAGTTGAGTTTTGTTGCCTGCAACCAAACTCACTAATATATGTGTCCTGTGTCCTCAAGGACTTCCATCACTTAACAGGTAAGATGAACAGAGAAACAGAATTATATTTATAATTTGGTAAAACCCATGTGTAGACAGAGAAAGAACGATAGTGCTGGCTTATGTCAGGGGAATATAACAGAGGGGAACACTGCAGATAAGGGAGCCTGGAATGAAGGAAAGAAAGGCAGAGCATTCTAGAAAGAGGGGACCTGATATGCACAGACAAGGAAGAAAGAAGGAGCGTGCTCTGTTTGAAGGGGGTACAAACATTTCCTTGTTCCTGGAATTTTAAGCACACAGCGGGCGATGGGGACAGAACTAGAGTTCTGGGCACAGGCAAGGTCATGAAAGCTGTATGCAGGTTAAATATTTTCAACTTGCTTTGTGGTGTGGTGGAGCCAATCAGGAACTTATGTAGAAGAAAGACATGTCAATACCTGCAATTTTGACAAGTCACTTTGTATATGCCAGGAGTTCTCTGACTTGGGGTGCGTGGGTGGCTCGGTCAGTTAAGCGTTTGCCTTCGGCTCAAGTCATGATCCCGGTGTCCTGGGATGGAGCCCTGCATTGGGCTCCCTGCTCAGCAGGGACTCTGCTTCTCCCTCTGCCTCTGCAGCAACCCCTGCTTGTACTCTCTCTCTCTCTGTACAAATAAATAAATAAAATCTTTTAAAAAATAAAATACAAAAAGGAAAAGTCCTCTCACTTAATCCAGCAACAGAATCACCTGAGTAGCTTATTAAAATGGCCCCATTCCAAGATATTTTAAAACGGTGGGCTGGGGTAAGCTACAGAAGCTGCACTATTTTTAAGAGGAAGCTCCACACCCAATTTTGGGGCTTGAACTCACAACCTGGAGATCAAAAACTACATGCTCTACAGACTGAGCCAGCCCAGCCAGCATTTTTAACAGTCCCCCGGCTGGTTCTAATGCGGGGGTCAATGGATCATTCTTGGAGAAAGAGGATTCCGAAGCAGCAGATGCTTCGGGTGACTTTGACAAGATGCAGAGATGTCAGGTTGGAGGAGAGAGTCACTTACATTCATTCCTAATGTAATCTGTCCACGACCACGGCCATGCCTCCTCAATACTGGAGACATTACACTGGTTCATACTCTGGCACTGAAACATATATACTTCTGAACTCACCGAGACCATTAAAAAACTTCTAATCCATTAATCTGTGGAGAGTAATAAAGATTTATTATATTCTATAGAAATATAAATATCCAAGGAGTGATCTTGAATAGTGTTTAGAAAACCTCCACCATCTGTTGTCTGATGGTAAGATGAGGCATTCTTCTATTCTTCAAGGGAGAAAGATGTCATCATAAATGAAGTTCTATTGAATGAAAGACCCAGGAGTTCAACCAGGGGAGTCAGTCAAGTGCCTGGATCCTCTGCCTTGGTTTCAGTACAATTGGTTTTTCAAAGATGAATATTGTCTTCAGTTTTCCTGCAGGCTGGTCTCACTCCTAGTTGCTGCTAGTCTTCCCAGATAGCATTTTGGCAGCCATGCCATTCTGCCCATTACAGTTTCCTGGAGTTGTGAACAGTCCCACTACAACATGTCTTCAAAACGTGTGCATTACTCCAGGAATGACTCTCAGTGAATACTGCTGTTGACTTTTAGTGGGCAGCACAACTATGTAATTAATCATTGAACCAAGTCCACATTTGGGGTGTTTTACTTCAGTGACCGTGAAGTCATGGCATGCTTGGAACAGGAAAGGGTCACAGAAGGCATCTGACCTAGTCCTCTCATCTTGCAGATGAGTAAACATTTCCGACGAGGTGAAAGCATTTGAGTTGCATCCTTCAGCCTTTCAAATGGACACATCTGAAAGAAAAATTAAGTCACTGAGTACTTGGGAAGAGCTGGCCTGTTTATAAGAGATATAAGCTATTTCTGGAGGCAAGATCACAAAAGGTGAAAATAAAAATAACCATAAATGATTTAAATAGGAGCTTATTTTGTTTCTAAGATTTAATTTATTCATTTGACAGAGAGAGAGATCACAAGTAGGCAGAGGTAGGCAGAGGTAGGCAGAGAGAGGGGGAAGCAGGCTCCCTGCTGAGCAGAGAGCCCGATTCAGGGCTCAATCCTAGGACCCTGAGATCATGACCTGAGCCGAAGGCAGAGGTCCAACCCATTGAGCCACCCAGGCACCCCTGAGCTTATTTTTAATTTTATATATATATATATATATATTTTTTTTTTAAGATTTTATTTATTTACTTGACAGAGATCACAAGTATGCAGAGAGGCAGACAGAGAGAGAGGGGGGAAGTAGGCTCCCCACCGAGCAGAGAGCCTGATACGGGGCTCAATCCCAGGACCCTGAGATCATGACCTGAGCTTAACCCACTGAGCCACCCAGGTGCCCCAAATTATATATATACTTTTAAGTAATCTCTACACCCAATGTGGGGCTCGGACTCCTAACCCAGAGATGAAGAGTCACATGTTCTGTGGACTGAGACAGCCAGGTGCCCCTACTTAAATAGTAGCTTAAAACAAAATTAGAAGCAATATAAGAAAATAGTTGTGATTGGTTGTATACAAATATAAGATCTTTTTTGTGATTTTGCACAACACTGGTAATTATATAAATAGTTTGCCATTGGACATCCTTCTATTACCCATACAACTAGCCATCTTTTATCAAAGGAGAATGTTTATGCCTAAGCTTTAGTTCCAAAACATGTAGTTGCTTCCCATGCTGCCATTATAAAGGTTTAGTATCCAAAATCTATAAAGAACTTAGCAAACCCAACACCCAAAGAACAAATAATTTGATCAAGAAATGGGCAGAAGACATGAACAGACATTTCTGCAAAGAAGACATCCAAAACACATGAAAAAGTGCTCAACATCACTTGGCATCAAGGAAATACAAATCGAAACCTCAATGAGATACCACCTCATACCAGTCAGAATGGATAATAATTAACAAGACAGCAAGTGACAGATGTTGGTGAGGATGTGGAGAAAGGGGAACTCTCTTACACTGTTGGTGGGAATGCAAGCCAGTGCAGCCACTTTGGAGAACAGTTTGGAGGTTCCTCAAAAAGTTGAAAAGAGAGCTACCATACTACCCAGCAATTGCACTACCGGGTATTTACCCCAAAGATACAAATGTCATGATCCAAAGGGGCACGTGTACCCCAATGTTTAATAGCAGCAATGTCCACAATAGCCAAACTGTGGAAAGAGCCTAGATGTCCATCGACAGGTGAATGGATAAATAAGATGTGAGATTATATACATATATATAATGGAATATTATGCAGCCATCAAAAATTGAAATCTTGCCATTTGCAATGATGTGGATGGAACTAGAGGGTATTATGCTAAGCAAAATAAGTCAGTCAGAGAAAGACAGTTATCATATGATCTCACTTGATATGTGGAATTTGAGAAAGCAGGCAGAGAGGATCATGGGAGAAGAGAGGAAAAAATCAAATGGGATGAAACCAGAGAGGAAGACAAATCATAAGAGACTCTCAATCTCAGGAAACAAACTGAGGGTTGCTGGAGTGGAGGGGGGTGGGAGGAATGGGATGGCAGGGTGATGGATATTGGGGAGGGTATGTGCTATGGTGAGTGCTTGCTGGGAATTGTGTTAAGACTGATGAATCACAGACCTGTGCCCCTGAAACAAATAATACATTACATGTTAATTTAAAAATAAGCAAATAATATAGATAATGTTGTCTTTTCACTTAGGGAGGAGATAGAAATATATCTTATCAGTATATACAAGTGTATGTAAATATGTTCCTATTATGGAAGGCTTCTTTAAGCTAGCAGATAATAAAAAAAACAAGAGATACTATTTTGATTGATAACTATGGGTCATGCACAATGTTTAAAGCTATATATGTATGCAGTCGTGTATGTATGTGTTGATATTATAACAATTCAATCATGTATATATACATATAAATACATGTGCGTATATATACATATGTGTGTATAGTTTAATGTTTATGACAATAGTTTTTTCTTATCTCCTTTTCAAAATTTAAGCTCAGAGAAAAACTTGCCCAAAGCCAAACAATCTCTATATGGTAGAGCCATAATTTGAAATCTTGTTGTTTTAGCCTCCTAAGTCTTTGCTTCTGACCACTGTACAAACATGGTACCAATTTTTTTGATCCTACCGTCAGACATATAGGTTGGACTGAGTCTGTTCTGTTTATGTTGCTTGTTTTTTTAATGTGTTAGAAGTTTAATATTCTGAATTCCCAAATCCCAGAAAATAACAGGATATAGTAAAAACTGGCAGGTTGGATTTTCTTAAGGCACAACATTGGTAACTTAAACTATCTTATAATATTGAAGATGTCCCTGGAATAAAACAGATGTAAAGTTTATTATACTTATTTCATAAATGGAAAACTCACACAAATAAAGGGCTCTAAAATACCATTTACTTCTAGCCGATGCCCTCAAAATTGGAAACATAGGTCAGCTGAAAAATAAACACACAGAAATTATGGTAGAGGAGTGGATCTGGAGTGGCAACAACAATTAGGGTAGAGATTTTATGCAGAAATTTCTGGGAAACTTGGTAGTAAGAGCTATTCTTCTGTGACTCCAACTAAAAGATCAACTTCTTTTAAAAAACAGCATCATGTGTTAAGAGGTGTGGACATCATTTTCTGACATTCTATCAAAACCCATATTAGCTGTACCCTGTGAAAGAACTGTGGCATCCTCAGATGTGGAAGTCAACAGCAAATTGCCTATAAGAAAGCATTAGAACAATTGCATTTTGTGTGCTGTGTCTTCCCCTCTCCCTGTTTCTATTTGGTCTTTTGTTTCAACAGCTGGAAAAGTGGGGCAGGGTGGAGAGACATGGCTCACATGGGAATCAGGGGCCATGGACAAAAGTAGGTGCAGACCGGTGGACCAAGTGGGATGATGACATGGAGCGAGGCAACTCTCCAGATGCCGTGCCAGGTGCACAAACCTTTCTCACACCTGGTGCCCTGCCAGGGCAGGTGGCAAAATGGCTGGACGGAGTCACTCTCTGTCCCTTTACAATGAGCAAAAGCTGTTGAAAGAACAGATGTAGTGAATCAACGGACACTGGGTGAAACTTACTAATTTTACAACTTCAACTGGGATTACTAAAAGGGTAGAATTTCTCCAAACCCGGTACAATATTCCAAAACAACATTACTGGTAATGAGTTTATTAAAAGCACAATATCCAAGATTATAGGAAAACGTCATACAAAGAGAATTAACTTAAATTCATAAATCTTTCTTCATGGCCTTGGGCAATTGGATACAGCGTGTCAAGAATTTTCCACGATTATTTTGTAATATATGTATATACCTCTAATAAATTGTATTGGCCTCTTTTCTTCTTCTAATTGATTCCAATAGAAAACTGGCTACCTATCACAGCATATGAAGAGGGATGTTATTAAAATGCCAACATGTATATCGTGAACAACTTTGTGGTCAGAAATGCATTAATATAGTCTGTCACATTTGAAGCTATTAATTTTGTAATTTACATATGAATCTAATCAAAGACCAGTCCACTTAAAGAAAAGTAAGCATCTCTAAGTTTGCTTTTTTTTTTTTTTTAACCTTTATGTATAATTGCTAACCATAATACATAAACTAACAAACTCGGGAGACTTAATGACAATATTGCTCCATTAGATTTGCTGTAGAGTATTATCTGGAACTCCATGCCAAATGAGAACGAATAGCCAGAAGGTTTGTCCAAAACCTAAAGTTATTAAGAGTGATCTGTAGAGTAGCAGTCATACAAGGACAAGAGGGCTTTCAGTGGAATGACGTTTATGTTAAAGTAATATAAAATTCACATTCGTCAAAGGTTAACTCTACCTTAAACACAAAATTGCAGGAATAAAAACGAAGCAAAATATTTAAATGGAATCACAATGTCCCTGACACCTACAAGGCCTAACTCAGAAATAACGGCCTTTCCCACAGCAGAGCAGTGCCCTCTCTCTAGCTGGTCTCTGTGTTAGCAAAGTAAATACAGAAAAATCAGCTGATTCTAGGTCAGCAGCTGCAGACGTAAGGGGAAAAAAAAAATCTTTTTTTTTTTTTTTTTTTTTAAGGCTCTGGAGAATCCCCTTACAGGAGACAGGGAAAAAATCAATGCCAGATAGCTCTCAAGGAGATGCCACTAATGGTTCTTCTACTGCAAGTCCGTTGTGAAAAAAAAATTCCTTCACAGCGAATCAATAGGGCAATGCAGCGCCAGAAGCCGCCTGTCTTGTGAACCACTGATGTCCCCAGCAGAGGACAGCGCCTTCCTCAGTCTCACCCCTCCAGGCCCAGCAGAGACCATTCCTGACAGCAACAGTGATTGATGACGTGGTTCAGACAAAGCAGCAGAAAATGTCCCCCCGTCACTTCTTGTTGTTGAAATGGTATTTTAACCTACTTAAAGAAAATTTATAAATAATATTAGATGCCATTCATAAGGCGCTTACTGTGGGCCAGTGAAGTGTGAAGGGCATTGCCCTTTTTTACTGAAGTATAATGGACATGCAACTATTTATTAGTTTCAGGTGGATGATATGATGAGTCAACCTCTGTATACATTATGGAATGAGCACCACAGTAAGTCTATTCTCTGTCACCACACAAAGTTACAAATATTTCTTTTCTTGAGACAAGAACTTTTAGGATTTGCGTTTTTAGTTTTCTTTTTCCCTTCCTCTCTCCCTTCCTTCCTCTCTGCTTTCCTGCTTTCCGTCTTGCTTTCTTTCTTAAAAGCTCTATGCCCAGTGTGGAGTTTGAATTCACAAACTTGAGATCGAGAGTCGCATGTTGTACGGACTGAGCCAGCCAGACGCCCCTCTTAGCAACTTTCAAATTTGCGATATATTATCATTGACAATAGTCCCCATGTTGTACATTACTTATTTATTTTATGACTGGAAGTTTGTACCGTTTGACCCGCTTTGCCTATTTCACACTCTGCTTCCCCCAAAACAACCAATCTATTCTTTGTATCTATGGGTTTCGTTTTGTTTGTTCATTTGTTTTATTTTCGATTCCACATAGAAGTGAAATCATGCAGTTGTTGTCTTCTCTGACTTATTTCATTTAGCACAATACCATCTAAATTCATCTATGCAGGGGCACCTGGGTGGCTCAGTGGCTTAAGGCCTCTGCCTTCAGCTCAGGTCATGATCTCAGGGTCCTGGGATCGAGCCCCACATCGGGCTCTCTGCTCAGCAGGGAGCCTGCTTCCTCCTCTCTCTCTGCCTGCCTCTCTGCCTCCTTGTGATCTCTGTCAAATAAATACATAAAATCTTTTTAAAAAATACTAAATAAATTCATCTATGTTGCTGCAAATGGCAAGGTTTCTTTCTTCTTAGGCGCCTGGATGGCTCAGTGGGGTAAGCCTCTGCCTTCAGCTCAGGTCATGGTCTTGAGGTCCTGGGATCAAGTCCCCATTGGGCTCTCTGCTCAGCAAGGGGCCTGCTTCCTCCTCTCTCTCTCTCTCTGCCTGCCTCTCTACCAACTTGTGATATCTCTCTGTCAAATAAATAAATAAAATCTTAAAAAAGAAAAGATTTCTTTCTTCTTTATAGCTGATTAGCATTCCCTTGTGTGTGTGTTGGTGTGTCTGAGAGACCACCTTTTTTTTTTTTTTTAAAGATTTTTATTTATTCATTTGACAGACAGAGATCACAAGTCGGTAGAGAGTCAGGCAGAGAGAGAGAGAGAGATGAGGAAGCAGGCCCCTTGCCGAGCAGAGAGCCCGATGCGGGGCTCGATCCCATGAACCTGAGATCATGGCCTGAGCCGAAGGCAGAGGCTTTAACCCAATGAGCCACCCAGGTACCCCCCCCCCAACTTTTAAAAGTAGGTTCCACACCCGAAGTATATCCCAGTTTGGGGTTTGAACTTACAACCCTGCGATCAAGACCTGGGCTGAAGAGTCAGATGCTTAACCGACTGAGCCAGCCAGGTGCCCCAGTGATACCTCCTTGATCCATTCATCCACCAGCAGACAGACACTACGATTGTTTCCATATCCTGACCATTGTGAATTACGCTGCAATTGAGATAGAGGAGCATAGATCTTTTCAAATAAGTGTTTTCATTTTGTTCAGATAAATACCAGAAGTAGAATTGTTGAATCTTATAGTAGTTCTATTTTTAATTTTTTCAGGGACTTGCATCCTGTTTTCCATAGTGGTTGCCCTGGTCTGCATGCCCACCAACAGGACACAAAAGTTCCTTTTCCTCCACATCCTCACCAACACTTGTTATTCCTTGTCCCTTTGATAACAGCCATTCTGACAGGTGTGAGGTGATGTTTCATTGTGGTTTTGATTTGCATGTCCCTGATGACTGATGGTGAGCATTTTTCATATGCCTGCTGGCCATCTGGATGTCTCATTTGGAAAAATGTCTATTCAGATCCTCTGCCCAATTTTTTTTTTTTTAAAGATTTTATTTATTTATTTGACAGACGGAAATCACAAGTAGGCAGAGAAGCAGGCAGAGAGAGAGGGAAGCAGGCTCCCTGCTGAACAGAGAGCCCAATGCAGGGCTTGATCCCAGGACCCTGAGATCATGACCTGAGCCGAAGGCAGAGGCTTTAACCCACTGGGCCACCCAGGTGCCCCCTCTGCCCATTTGTTTTTTTTTTTTAAGATTTTATTTATTTAATTGACAGAGAGAGAGAGATCACAATTAGGTAGAGAGGCAGGCGGGGGGTGGGGGAGCAGGCTCCCTGCTGAGCAGAGAGCCCAATTTGGGGCTCGATCCCAGACCCTGAGATCATGACCTGAGCCGAAGGCAGAGGCTTTATTTAACCCACAGAGCCACCCAGGAGTCCCCCTCTGCCCATTGTTAAAATTGGATTGTTTGTGTTCTTGTTATTAAAACTCCTTCATCCTCCACTCTAGAATAGGTATTATTTTCTCCATTTGAAGTGATGTAAATGGCATGAGGCCGTGCAGCCTGCATATGGTGGAGCTGGAATGTAGACACACGCTTGTAAGGCCCCGGTTTCTAACCACCACACTATATATTCTGTTCTAAAATACGAAGTTGAGAAGAAGAATTTCATAAATAATCCCGTAGCCCTGGGAAGACTGCTTTCATTATCTTGCATTCCCTTTCTTTGTGGTTCATATGAATATTGCTGCAAACTTCTTTTTGGTTTATTGTTGCCACACACATTCCCTTATCCCCCACTGTCTCCTTTCGGTTTAGCAAGAGTAACCGCTTTCCTAGAAGTGACTTTGTACCCAACACACCTCCCCAGCCACCAGTCGCTGTTTATTAGTTCAAGGGTGGCTACCTGAGCCAAGCTGGGCTTGGAAGTTTGTTCAGGAGAAGTTTTGAAATTTGGGCAGAGAGATGTCAAAAGCTAGAGAAGGAGGGAGAAATGGAGGGAGGAGAGGAAATGAATCCCTTTCTCGCTGCTTTAGCTAGAGCATGTAAGTGTCAGAAGCTATGCGCAGTCCTGTTCTTCACCGTGGCCTGCAGGGATTGAGGGCAGCCTTTGCACGGTGAGAAAAAGGCAGAGCACCAGAGAGAGAGGGAGAAGGAGGACCCTTGGACTCCCCACAGTGTTTCAGGCTTTGCTTGGTTCCCAAGGCCTGGCTGTGACTCTGTCCTTGGGTTCTGTGAAATGTGTCGATTTTCCAAGAAGGTCTCTCTCTTACTTAAGACAGTTACAGTCTGCTCTTGTCACTTGCCACAGACTTCGGAACTGATTTTTTGTAACAAAAATAATACTAAAAAGTGTTCTAAGCATTTGCCCAGTTGTCCGTCTCAGAAACATGTCAACAGGTCTGGAGGGGAGATGGTGTCAGTGAAGTGCACAGATGTCCCTTGGATCAGCGGGGAGCATGGACAGTCTGACTCTCACACCGACTGGATCCAGAAGGAGACTCACCGGCTGCTGCAGCTGTAGGCTCAGAGCAAAGGCAGCGATCTGGGGTGAGTTAATCCAAAGACAGTTGCACCATTTCCTTTTGCCTTGCCTCCTCCATGCCCATCTTCTTCTTAGGCCAGTAGTAGGACAACTGCCACCTGTGACTTAAGGAGGTTTTCCTACTGTCCCCAGTGTATTTTTGTGGCCCTCAGTTCTTGCTACAATTCCTGTGGCCAGGGTGGTGGCGTGTGCTCAGGGGAGGCCCGAGTTCCTGAACCAACATCTGGAATGTTGGATGCAGGATGGAGAATATGAAGATCATGACAGTTCCTGTAGGGCAGGCGTGGAACAGATGAGGGAGTTTCTTCCACAATGTCTGCTCAAAGTCCTTTGGGTAGACTAGCATCCTTGAACATGCGCCTTCCTCTTCCCTGCTGAGAAGCAATGGCTATGAACAATATTGGCTGTGGAGACAAGACTGCCAGAGATCTTTCAGATTTCTGGCTTTTCTCTGAATCTTCTTCCTGTCTTCAGCAGCACCTGCTGCTCTTACATTCTTTGCTTAAAAAACACTGGAGTCTTGGATGGAACTAGAGCGTATCATGCTTAGCGAAATAAGTCAAGCGGAGAGACAACTATCATATGATCTCCCTGATATGAGGAAGTGGTGATGCAACATGGGGGCTTAAGTGGGTACGAGAAGAATAAATGAAAGAAGATGGGATTGGGAGGGAGACAAACCATAAGTGACTCTTAATCTCACAAAACAAACTGAGGGTTGTTGGGGGGAGGGGGTTTGGGAGAAGGGGGTGGTATTATGGACATTGGGGAGGGTATGTGTTTTGGTGAGTGCTGTGAAGTGTGTAAACCTGGTGATTCAAAGACCTGTATCCCTGGGGATAAAAATATATGTTTATAAAAAATAAAAAATTATATTAAAAAAAAAACAAAAATAAATCACTGGAGTCTTTGGTCTGCACTGTGGAACCTTGACATGGTGATGATAGCCCCTTCTGAGACAGCCAGGGAGGCCGGGGAGGAGCCAATTTGCTGAGCTCTCCGGGGCTGGTAATCCTTGTGGCCCTGCGTGAGCTGAGCCCACTGCCGAGCTTTATCTGGGCTCATCTGCTTCTTGTGACAACTTGCTATTTTTCTTGGCCCTGAATTTCTGAGCAGTAGTACTGGGTCTGGAGATGGCTGGCACATCATAAGTACTACCCAAGTAGCTGAGAGGCAGAACAGAACTCTCAAAACAGAATGCCTAGGCTTGTATCCTAGCTTGGACACTTACCAGCTATGTGACCTTGGACAGTCCACTGAACCTCTCTGTGCCCCATTCTCTTCATCTGTAAGACAAGGTTAATGATGGCTTAAGTGAGTTAATGTATGTGAATCATTCTGAAGAGTAACAGGTACATAGTAAGCCCTAAGTATTTGCTAACATTATTGTCATTATCATTTATTATCGGAGGTTGAATTCCCAGGGAACAGAGACTGAGACAGGAATTTAAGTAGAGTCACGTTAACCCGCAGTACTTTGCAATCAACCCCTGGAGTGAGATTGGGATTGCGCAGAGGGAGGAGTTGAACTGTGATGCAGGTGTCACCCAGCCCAAAGGGAGAGGTGGGCAGGGTGTTGTCCTTTGAAGATTTTGTGCCGCTCCTCACTCCACCTCCCTACCCCCTGTGAGGAATGTTGGCTGCAGGCTTTCCCTGAGGACAGGTGTGACACAGAGGCAGCACAATTTCTAGGGTGAGACCTGGCTGTGAGCCACTGGCAGACCTGACTCTGGGTCTGAGTGCTTCAGTCATGGAGGGGAGATGTGGGCGGTTCCCAGCAACCACCGCATGTCTTCCTACGGGACCCACTTAAGAGAGGACTCAACCCAAAGACATTGAGCTGTGGTATCAGCACCGGCTTCAGCAAGCGAGGCATTGTATTGTCCTCTTTATGGATTCCAGCTATAGCTCCTCAGGGGGTCTATGTCTGAATTATAAATCACACTCCCCCCCACCGCCCAGTGTACAAAGAACATGACAACTATAAAAAGTTGTAAAATGGGGGGCTGGGCAGCAACACACATTTCCAAACACATATCCTCTCCTGTTGGGTCAGAATAGCAGGAGCTCCAGGCCATGCACCGGGGTGAGGTCCTTTGTTAGCCACACTGGTAAGCTGACACTTACCAGCTATATGACCTTACAGCTGAAGCTGTGCTCCCAAAGGGACTGTCCTTTCTATTGCCTTTGTTGAGCCCAAGTTCTGTACTCTGGGAGGAACTCTACTATTCAGTGTCCTTTCTGGCTATATCTGGGCTGAACATCAGCACAGAAATCCTCTCCTAAAAGATATATATCTACCAAGGAACCTGTTTCTGTATGGTAGGCTTTGCAGGTCATAGAATTACTTGGAGTTTGAATGGTCCCCAAAAGCCCCACAACAAACTTCTCTTATTGGCTTGAATCAAGTCAAATCTAAACTTAAAGTAAGAATGGTCTAAATAGCTTGGGCTTGAGATCCTGAATTAATGATTGGGAAAGGGGATGGGTTTATCAGGTTGGGTATAGAAGTCATCAGTTTCTCAAGCCCTGGGCTGCTAGCCAATGGGAAAGTGAAGCAATCGATGTTGGGCAGCAACCCATCTCTTGGCCCATTAGCAATTTAACTGGATCAACTGCTTGAAGAGGCAAGATATATAAAGCACTGATGAATTTTGAGAAATTTGCAAGCTGATCTCCTCCAGTCACACTCAAGAAGCCACAACTGTACCTTTAGCCTAAAAAAATTGCTTAAGGGAGATGATCTATTCTAGAGTAAGGCTGAGGGATTTTACCAGCAGCAGAGAGGAGCAATTAGCAAATCAATTATTTGGCCTTACTTATATCACTATCATATGATGGCTCATTGTTCATTTCAGAAATCATTAATCTCAAGGGTTACCTAAAACACAATTATCAAGTGCTTTGTCTGTCTCCCAGTTAGGGACCCGATCTCATTCAACCTTACAGACCTAATATCTAGTGGGTCTTAAACATGGTAGAAACATGATGAGAATCTGTTAAATAGCAAGGGGAGGTTCCTTGTATCTAGTCACTCCCAACAACTCCACAGTTACTGATACTTTTAAAATGAGCTTTGCTTGGAATGCAACCTTTTCTTCTCTCATCCGTCTGTATACTTAGCACAAAATGCAGGAATACAGAGAGTTTTTGAGAAATGGAATCATAATATTAATGTCAACATACCTTTAAAGCAAATGAAGTCTTCTAAATTATTTGAAAGTGATGGAAAACAGTTTGCTTTTTCAGGTGTATGAATATGTTAGCTATGTCATGTCCTGATAAACTGTTCCTTATGGGAAAAGTAAAAACGTGTTGAGTTTTTCAAAGCCTTACCTGTTGACAAGCACATGGAAATGTACTCACAACTTCACCGATTCTCAGACCCGCAGTCAGTGATGCGGGAGCTCTTCCACCCCTTCCTCTATGAGCATCAGGGCTTCTGGGGTCCTTCATCAGCCACATTGGTAGCCTGAAGCTGTTTCCCCCACACACTTGCAACTGAGTCTCTTGCCATGGGGGCACCGTCACTGCCGCACAGTACCTTCTTTGTCAGATTGTACCACCCTTTGCTGGCTGCTGCTGGCTGTATACCCTGGCAGGGCTGTTCTGATTCTCTAACACAGGGTGGTTTGCCTGATACCTTTACCTACTCATTCCTGAGAGAGAGAGAGACGGAGAAAGAGTGAGTGTAGGCAGGTGGGTGGGGAGCAGAGGGAGAAGAGAGAGAACCCGAAGCAGGCTCCATGCACAGCCCCGAGCCCAATGCTGAGCTCCATCTCATGACCCTGAGAGCATGACCTGAGCCAAAATCAAGAGTCAGATGCTTAACTGACTGAGTCACCCAGGCGCTCCTTACTTACACTCTTAATAGGTACCCTTCTCTCTGTTGGTTACTATCACTGATTCCATATTAATACATATAATTATATAGAATATTTTCACTTGCTCATATTGTTATTTATGGACACATGAGAATTTGTATAGTTTTACTGCACATTTTCATGGCATTTTATGCATGGACTGTAACTGATTTCATGAATTCCCTATGACTGGACATTTGGTTATTTTCTTGTTATTATAAATAATGCTGCACTGAATATCCTTGCAGTCAAACCTGTCCCTTTCCTTAAATTTTGCTTAATAGCTAATTTAATCTGTTTTACATGCTTCTTAAAAACAAGGAAATGATTTCATAAGTAGTTCAAGGCCTGAGTAGTTTTCAGAATTTAGAAGAGCAACTGACAAAAATAGAAAACACTAACAATCCTACCATGTATACCAGCTTAATTACCAGCTACAACAATTCAAGGAAGAGCTGTCCAATGGCCTAGAGCAACGATCTTCCTGGCGACTTTGGTTTTGTGTAGAAGCTGCTTACCATCAAGTAAACAATGTGGTTTTGAAATAATTTTCAGATGTTTTATTGCTTTTGCTTTAAATCTGTAATGAGCCATTTGAATCTAAAGAAAATACAACTGAATAAGAACTAAAGGAGCTCCTTTCCTTTTTACCATTTTTTACCTGGGTAAGTAGTACAAACATTTAAACAGGAGAGTAGAGTTTATAGAAGGGCAAACTCTGGAGAGACGAATCATGGGAAATCTAGTGAGGGTAAAGAAAGGACTTCAGGAAATTTCTAAAGCAGAGCTGGCTGTTTGATTTGCTAGGACTGTAGGAAAACTAGCTGAAAAGTGGAAATTAGGAAGGAGACTATAGGTGTCACCATTTATCTTAGTTCTACTTTGTTCGTTCTGCTGGTTTCCTCACTATCAACCAGAATCTAAATCTACTTTGTAAGAGGCAAATCCTAGGTCAACTATCCATCTCTTACTCCAGGGCTCTCTCCTTTTCCATAGTGGTTCTGTGCACCATGATCCTTACTCACTGATAGGAAATTTCTCTATATCCAGGTAGATCTCCCAGTCATGACCACCACTTACAAATTAGTTGTCTGCCTAAAATAATAATAGCCATTATTTTTACGTACCACATGCTGGAATAAGGTCTTTATTTTCATTATTTGATTTTACCCTCATAATAAACCTTGGTTCAAGCCTGCTTAAACAGTAAGAAATTGTACTGGTTTGTATTTTAAAAAATGCAAAAGTGGTATTGGCTTCGGCAAGGTTTTATCAGGGTTCTGTTTCCATTCTTCTGCAATTCTACTCAATTGTATGTCTGCTGTATTCTGAAGCTCAATTCCCTGGTTATATGGAATGGGTGCTGGTGGTATTGGGGACTCCTTATATGCTTTTTTGAAACATTGTGGGGGAGGGCTTCAACAGATGAGTTCTGTGGGGACACATTTCAGTCCATAGTCTTTCGTATCTCCTTAGCCATCATCCCTGGCCCACTCATTAGAAGGAGAATGGGATTCTTTTTTTTTTTTTTTAGATATTTATTTATTTGACAGAGAGAGATCACAAGTAGGCAGAGAGGCAGGCAGAGAGAGAAAGAGGAGGAAGCAGGCTTCCTGCTGAGCAGAGAGCCCGAAGTGGGACTTGATCCCAGGACCCTGAGATCATGACCTGAGCCGAAGGCAGAGGCTTAACCCACTGAGCCACCCAGGCGCCCCGAGAATGGAATTCTTATCATTGCCTTAGAATTCTTATCATTGCCTTAAAAAGAATTTGGGGACACAAATTATACGGTATACCACAAAGTATACGGTAAAGTAGGTACACTTTGCAAATGAGGAAACTGAATCTGAGATATGTTAGGTAAACGGCCAAGGTCATGCATATAATGAGTGAGAGAGTCAAGATTTTTAAACTTGATTGACTCTAAAGCCCTTGTTCTTTGCAGTCCATGACACTAGCGTCTCTTGTTTGCTTTCCTAATTTGCAGTTTATCTGCTCCTTCTACTTTTAGGCTGTGTGTCCTCTTTGCATAGCCGTTACCTTGTCCCAGCCTCACAACCTGAGTGGACAACCCAGGACCCTGAGCTCCATGCCCCACCTTGGGCTGCAGGGATGGAGGGTCAGGCCCCAAAAGTGAAAGCTGCCCCAGTGTCCTCTGGACTGCTACTTAAAAACTTTTTACCAAGTCCTTACTTTCTGAAGGCGTTTTAAGTGCTCCTTACTTAACTTTTTTGGTGGGATGCCACCCTTCTATTTTCCTGAAATCTCCATCAACTTTTAGATCTCCTACTACTTGTTCACCCCGTTCAACCTGACTGGAGGCCTCTGGCTGGATTTTGTGACCCTCCTGCTGGGAAAAAATAGAAATGTTGAAGTAAGATAACCACGATACTGTGATTTATAACGGGAAATATAGATTTGGTCTTCATCCTTGCTTCCGTTTCACAGACCTCCAAAAGCTCTTGGCATTTCCTAAGTGATAGGAGCACTGTTATACCATTTGGTCTTTTATTCTTCATTCCTGAAATAGCTCGGGAGCCATAAAACTGTAAGGAATGTCTTGTTATTCATAACAAGCCCCTTTCAACCACACAGGAGCGTATGTTATTGCGGTGACATAAATACAGATGTGTTATTCTAGGGATGGGGGCTAGTTGCCAGGGGAACCAACCATGGTTACAGGATGGAACTTTCGGTCCCACCTTCCAGCCTCCAGGAAGCAGAGAGGGGCTGCAGGTTGAATCCGTTGCGGGGCCAATAATTTAATCAATCGTGCCTATGTCATGAAGTCTCCATAGAAGCTTAAAAGGACAGGGTTTAGAGAGCCTTCGGGTTACCGGGCTAAACACATGGAGGTTTGGGGATGATGGTGTGTCCAGAGAGAGCAGGGAAGCTCTGCACCCCTTCCCACATAACTTGCCCCATGCATCTCTTCCATCCGGCTGTTCATGAGTTCTATCTTTTTTGAAATAAACCAGTAATCTAGCAAATAAATTGTTTTCCTGAGTTCTGTGAGCTGCTCTGGTAAATTAACCAAACCTGAGGAGGGATTGTGGGAAGTTCCAATTTGTAGCTGGTCAGTCAGAAGCAAAGGTAGCAAGCTGGACTTGTGATTGGCAAGGAAAGGGGGCGTGGGAGTGGGCAGTCTTGTGGGACTGAGACCTATTGAAATAAAACTGCTAGGTCCAAGATGGAGCCGCTCCTGCGTGGGTTGCCACATCAGCAACTGAAACTTGGATAATTTTCGCATCCCTGTAAATGCTTGCTTGTCCAGAATCGCTGTATATCCAGCCAGCCAATTCTCAACTGCCAAGAAATTGTAATTATTTCCTTGTTCTAAATAAGGTCAGATATGTGACCTCAACCAATCAACTTAAGCCAAATACTTTTTCCTGATTCTGATGGACCTGCTAGTCTTATTTATTTATTTATTTATTATAAACATATATTTTTATCCCCAGGGGTACAGGTCTGTGAACTCCCCTCCCCCCCAGCAACCCTCAGTTTGTTTTGTGAGATTAAGAGTC